>NC_092784.1:59178120-59297656 GCF_047496795.1 Chiloscyllium punctatum
GGGGTGGTGTGGGGTGGGGGTGGGGGGGGGGCGGTGGTTGGTGGTGGAACTAGAACTAGGGGGCATAGCCTCAAAAAATGGGGGAGCAGATTTAGGACTGAACTGAGGAGGAATTTCTTCACCCAGAGGGTTGGGAATCTGTGGAATTCCCTGCCCAGTGATGCAGGTGAGACTTCCTCGTTGAGTGTTTTTAAGGCAGAGATAGATCTTTGAACAGTAAAGGAATTAAGGGTTATGTTGAGTGGGTGGGTAAGTGGGGCTGAGTCCATGAAAAGATCAGCCGTGATCTTACTAAATGGTGGAGCAGGCTCGAAGGGCCAAATGGCCTACTCCTGCTCCTAGTTCTTACATTCTTATCCACTTTACAGAGGCAACAGATCCACCTGATTTACTGAAACAAAATCCCTCCTCATTTCGGACCCCTCAATTAACCTTCCCTGGTGTTGATCGCCCCTGCCTGAAGGAGAACACTTGGAGCCCCTCCAATAAGCTGACATCCCACGTTACTGGTATCAACCCCAGCTCTGGTATTCCAGACCTTTGATGTTTTTCTTAAAGTAAGGGACCCAGAAGTGAACAGAATACTCTAGCTGAGGGCCGTGCAGAGATTTGTAAAAGTTCTGCACCCATTTTTGTTTCAGTTAGCTGTGAGGGCAGAGTTCCAGTTCCTTCTCAATGGTTACTTCCCTGACTTAGAGGAGTTAGAGCAAGAGAAGGTCTTTTCTCACCTGCAGTGCAGGGCTGACCTCAAGCTTTGACCTTCACAGAACACCAGAGGACAGTACCACAGCTTCACCAATACACACAAACCACGGTGGCTCTTAAGCCCTCTTTTTTATATTTCCAATGGGGCTAAACACAACCATCTCTGGAGTTTAGAACATAATCCACAGGTAATGGCTTTATGGGAGGTGATGGCCTAGTGGCATGATCGCTGGACTCTTAATCCAGAGATCCCAGGTAATGTTCTGGGGACCTGAGTTCGAAACCCACTGTGGCATTAGTGGCCCACCTGGTTCATTGATGTCCTTCAGGGAAGCAAATTGCCATCCTTACCTGGTCTGGCTTACATGTGACTCCAGACCCACAGCAATGTGGTTGACTCAACTGCCCTCTGGGTAATTAAGGAGAGGCAATAAATGCCACCTAGCCAGTGATGCCCTCATCCTGAGAATTAACAAAAGAAAAATTGGAGGGAGGAGTGAAAGCTGCATATTTTCTCTCCCTTTTAAGTTTCTCTGTT
The DNA here is from genome assembly GCF_047496795.1 of Chiloscyllium punctatum. Lineage (NCBI taxonomy): Eukaryota > Metazoa > Chordata > Chondrichthyes > Orectolobiformes > Hemiscylliidae > Chiloscyllium > Chiloscyllium punctatum. The sequence goes on from NC_092784.1 coordinate 59,179,364, forward strand.
TGAAGGTTCCTTGACACTCTGGAGGTGTGACATTCCATGGTTCAGAACGAGCTTTGTCAGACATCCACTGAGATTATATCCACAGTCATTGTTTGTCCTCTTTTGAAAAACACACAGTGTATTAAAAGGTTCAACATGTCCGTGAGTAATTTCAGGTTCTGATCTGTTATTATGACACATTAGGTTACATCCATCCATTCAAAACCTTCATTCTCTGGACAAACCATGGGAAGGGGCCTGAGCTCCTGACGTGGAGAGAAAATATTGGCATTTGTTTTCTAAACTGTTTGCAATGCTGGTGCCGAGAGTGTAGCTTTGGTAGTTTGGTTGTTTACCATCAGATCCTGCCTTCTGTCTTTTTTTGTCAAATCCTAAAAGCCTGTGTCAGCTTTTCTATGAACTGTTTCAATTCTGCAAAAGTGGGCACGGCTGGTCACGGAAGGTGAGTCATGTTTGGATTTTAGGAACTACTCTAGATTTTCCATATCACAGGCAGCATAAATTTACGCGGTCCCTTAATCTGCCCCTCACAACGCCAAGCATCACTCTCAGCAATGTCTTCCAGGATGACTGGAGGAAACAAATACGATGATTTCCAGCACTTCGAACTGGACAGTGATCAAAAGCAGTGGCAATCTCACCAGAGTGCAGGTAACGTTTGATGGTGCGAATTAATGTGTCAGGATGGGCACTCTTTGCCTGGGGTTTCCTGTTGAGGAAACAGTCATTAATGAGTGTTTTGAGACTAACGGGGAATTTTACCCAACACAGTCATTCCCAAGTCACTCTGAGTAATGTAAGAATCTGGGATATATGGAATGTAGCAATGAAAGTTTATAATAGCTCACTGATATTTACAACTATCACATTGGCAGACACACCAGGGTCTGCTGTCCTATTCAGCTGTTTGCTTCCTAAGACTAACATGCTTTCAGGGTCAAGTCATATTTCAAGGGTCCTTTGTTAAGAGGGAGTCTGAGATCTTTCTACCATCAGGTGATAGAGTAAAGAAAGATACAATCACAGACTAACTGTGACAGTGGTGAAAATCAGTAACATTTACTGCCATTGAGTGAGAGAGGGATGTTGTTCCTGAAGAAATCTTCTTCTATTACGTCTTCCTGTTGGTCGGGGAACATTCACATTTCATTCCAAATAGCTTGAACTCAAATTTCAAAACCGACAAAGTTCTGGTTTGGGTGGTAAGGGCTGTACCTCTGTGGTTTCGAGATTAACCACTGTCTGTCTATCCCTGTACACAGGCAAACAGTAAAGATCAATGATGCTGCAAAAATCAAAGTGCAGCAACATTTTCTCTCTCAGTCAGATGCCTGTTCATTATCAACAATCTCTCAGCATCTGCCTGTTTGCTGCCTTCTCCCCGACTGTGCAGTGGCACGAACCTCTCTCTTGCATAACCAGCATCAGTGTCAAATTCCGAAGGTTTCTTCAGCACTGAACTACGTGAAGGAGGGAGTCAGACAGGTGACTGAGAACCTGTTTAAACAATTATTCTCAAAGGAACACCTGAACATAGGAGAGTGTGGTGGGGAAGCAGAGAGCAATTGAAAAGGGGACTTTCAGAACACAGGACCCAGGAAAGCTTGGACTCAATGCTGGAGTGATAGGGAAAATATAAGATGGCAGAGCCTGGGGAGTAGAGATTTTGAAGGATCATTGGCTTGGAGGGAGTTATAGGAATAGAGAAGTTTTGGATGACCAGAAGATTAGATTCCCTACAGTGTGGAAACAGACCCTTCAGCCCAACAAATCCACACCGACCCTCCGAAGACTAACGCACCCAGACCCATTTCCCTCTGACTAATGCAGCTAACACGATGGGCGATTTAGCATGGCCAATTCACCTGACCTGCACACCTTTGGACTGTGGGAGGAAACTGGAGCACCCGGAGGAAACCCACGCAGACACGGGGAGAATGTGCAAAACCCACACAGACAGTCGCCTGAGGCGGGAATTAAACCCGGGTCCCTAGCGCTGTGAGGCAGCAGTGCGAAGATATAAAGGCATTATATAAACCAAGAGTTTATTTTACATGTATCAAAATGGAGATGTTTCTGTTGACTCTTTGTAAGGCTATGGAATTTTTGAATCTATGATTAAAAATGAGTTAATTTGGCATCAGTCATGTTGACTCTTTATTTTGAAGATTTTAATATTGTTCAATATAACATCCTAACCAGTGTCTGTTTGAACTTTCTCAGGCAATCCATTCAAATCAATCTCCTTTGGAAAAGTACTGATGTTCCTAATCTTCATTCTTCTGGGCGTCATCCTCATTGTCCTGATCATTGGAGGAGTTAAATGTGAGTAATTTCACACTTGGTGTCCACGTTCCTGGGAGGTGGGCAGACTGGCACTTATTGTTCTTGAGAAGGTGCTGATGGTGGGTTATGTTTCTCCAGTCACTGTGGCCAGTGTGCGGTGATGTTGGGCTTCCACCTAATTCAGAATGTAACAGATCGAAACCTGTCAATTCCTCTGAAATTTTGGGAGGTGACGTCGAAGGCTTTGTTGTGGGTAATTTGGTTTTGGAGAATTTCATTTCCAATCGCCCAGTCGGTAAATTCACTTTGCATCTACATTCTTGCTGATATCTCAGGGTCAGAGGTCAACAGGCGAGTGGAGGAGTTTCCATCTCAAAACCAGATACAGATTTCGCAAGCACTGGAGAACGGTAAGTGGAGCATCTATGAAATCAGGGTCTCTGTGAATTCATCAGTGAAATCAAGTTCATTGTGAATTTGTCAGTGAAATCAGTGTCATTGCAAATCCATCAGTGGAGTCAATGTCATTGTGAATTCATCAGTGAAATTAATTTTGATGTGAATTCAACAGTGAATCCATTGTATTGCAAATTCATCAATGGAATCAATTTCATTGTGAATTCATCAGAGAGATAAGTTTCATTGTGAATTTATTAGTGAAATCAGTTTTTTGCAAATTCATCAGTGGAATAAATGTCATTGTGAATTCATCAGTGAATTAAGTATCACTGAATTTATCATTAGTTGAATCAGTGTGATTATGGATTCACCTTCGGAATTGATTGATTGTGAATTCACCTGTCGAATCAGTTTCACTGGAGGAATTCCATCTGTCCCCTCCCCTAGCATCCCTGTCCACAGTAAAGGATAAATCATCAGAACCTCAGCCGCATTGCAACTCTTTAGCCATGTTAACAACATCTAGAACTTTTTGGAAGAAATGCTTAGAAGGACATATTTATTAGTCCTTGTTAATTTTAGTCAGCTGGGTTCAGTGGGCATTGTCAATTAAAAAGTCTTCTACTCTCAGTATCGATATGGAGCATGTGTGAAAGGGGCCGAGTGACAGTGGACGAGTGTGTAGAGCTCTCGATCAGATGTCACCTCTCACCTTCCTCTGTGTATCATCATGTTTAATGAAGCCTATTGCAGGTCACTGGCAGCAGTGTAGCTCTCACATGATTGCAACTCCACTAAACCCACAGCGTGAGATCAGGGTTCAGTTCCCCAGCAGCTGTGATGAAGCAAGCTGGGGTTTTAATCCCTCACATACTTAGTCACCAGTTCACAAACAATGTGAGTTCATTCTGTGGATTGTCACAGTGGAATGTGAACTCAAACACTGACTTGACCTGAAGCCAAGGCTCCCGTGTACCGGGATTGTAATCTCATTCAATAATTGTGTGCTATCTTGATGCCTATTGACTCTGAAGGTGGAGCAATGGACTCCAGTGGAACAAACCCAACAAAGAATTAAACGTGCAGGGCAGCCAGGGATTGGAGATTTGAGTATTGTATCTGACGAGAGGGACGTGAAAAGATTCTGGATGGTCTACAAGCATTTGTCATCTCAATACTCCTCCAAATCTGGCCTCTTACATTCCACAGGATGGATCGAGTTATCCATGCCCTACATTCTCTCCCTGAAGCTCTGCACCACACTATAGCTCACTCTCCTCCTTCAGGATTCTCTCTCAAACCTAACAGCTCTCAGCCGGCTCTCCTTCTTTTCTGGGAGTAACTGAGTGTCACATGATGCTGATAAAATACTCGAGTTAAAGTGGACGCTGGAAATCTGAAACAAGCACAGAGCACGCTGGAGAAACTCAGCGGAGGGAGAGAGAGAGAGAGAGAGAGAGTTAATGTTTCAACTTAATTCCCTCCCATGGGCGGCACGGTGGCACAGTGGTTAGCACTGCTGCCTCACAGCGCCAGAGACCTGGATTCAATTCCCGCCTCAGGCGACTGACTGTGTGGAGTTTGCACATTCTCCCCGTGTCTGCGTGGGTTTCCTCCGGGTGTTCCGGTTTCCTCCCACAGTCCAAAGATGTGCAGGTCAGGTGAATTGGTCATGCTAAATTGCCCGTAGTGTTAGGTAAGGGGTAGATATGGTGTAGGGGTATGGGTGGGTTGCGCTTCGGCGGGGCGGTGTGGACTTGTTGGGCCGAAGGGCCTGTTTCCACACTGTAAGTAATCTAATCTAATCTAATGGTATTGTGGGTCAACCCTAAAGCAGGTGGACTGCAGCAGTTCAAGAAGGTAGCACACCACCATCGACTCAAGGGGCAACCAGGGACGGGCAATAAATGCTGGCCAGGCACTGACACCTGCATCCCACAAAAGGAATAAAAGAAATGACTCCTCCTCAGACCTTTACCAGACTCGACACATTAACTCTCTATTCACAGATGCTGGTAAAACTCTCCTGTGAATTGCCTCAGGGTGTTTTACCTGCGTTAAAGGCACTATATCAAGGCAGTTGTTTTATGTTCTATACACCAGTCCTGTATAAACTCCCTTCCCCCTTTCCCTTTCTCAGGATCACTTCCAGCAGCTTAGACCTGGGGGTTGCCTTAACCTCCTGCAGGTCTCCATCCCTGTACAATCTGAACAGCACCAATCCCAGGCCACGCACACAGTGAGTCCTTCCCTGCAAATCCCAGCATCAGTTGGGATGAAGTGTTTTTCTGGGAGGTGCTGGGATTCATTTCCCTCATACCCCTGCACTGGAAACTCACAGTTTAAATCAGAGTGGTGCTGGAAAAGCACAGCAGGTCAGGCAGCATCCGGGGAGCAGGAAAATTGACGTTTCGGGCATAGGCCTTCATCAGGAATTTTTTGTGGAAACTCACAGTCATTCTGTCCGAATTCTTGCCTTGGCTCAAATTTTAATTCGTTTCTCGCATTTTAGTTTTGGAGAAATCAGACCTGAAAGATATCATGCTGCAATTCCAGGATGAAGTGACACGGATGGAGGATCGAGGTGAGTGGGATCATATAGCATCAACAGAATGGCAGCATGCGAAATACTGAGCAAAGTTTCAGGCACAGATATCACTATCTGTCATCTCTGCAGCTCCCCCTCACCAAGTGAATAGGTTGAAAGGGCTCAGAAAAGATTTTCAAGGATGTTGCTGGAGTTTTACAAAGTTAAAAATCACACCACACCAGGTTACAGACCAACAGGTTTATTTGGAAGCACTAGCTTTTGGAGTGCTGCTCCTTCATCAGGTGGTTGTGGAGTATAAGATCGTAAACACAGAATTTATAGCAAAAGTTTACAGTGTGATGTAACTGAAATTTTGTATTGAAAAAGACCTGGAGTGTTTGTTAAGTCTCTCATCTTTTAGAATGACCATGTTGGTTTCAGTTCCTTCTGGGGTTGGAGGGTTTGAGCTATAGGGAGAGGCTGAACAGGCTGGGGCTGTTTTCCCTGGAGCATCGGAGGCTGAGGGGCGACCTTATAGAGGTTTATAAAATCATGAGGGACATGGATAGGGGAAATAGGCAAAGTCTTTTCCCTGGGGTCGGGGAGTCCAGAACTAGAGGGCATAGGTTCAGGGTGAGAGGGGAAAGATATAAAAGAGACCTAAGGGGCAACATTTTCTTGCAGAGGGTGGTACGTGTATGGAATGAGCTGCCAGAGGAAGTGGTGGAGGCTGGTACAATTGCAACATTTAAGAAGCATTTGGATGGGTATATGAATAGGAAGGGTTTGGAGGGATATGGGCCGGGTGCTGGCAGGTGGGAGTAGATTAATTTAGGATATCTGGCTGGCATGGACAGGTCGGACTGAAGGGTCTGTTTCAGTGCTGTACATCTCTGTGACTCTAGTTCCCTCAGACATTCTCCATGTATGGTCAAATATCAGTTCTGAAATAGTCAACTGAGACAGGATGCCAATTCATGGAAGATTTCAGGGAACATCTCTGGGACACACACATTAAACAACCCCACGTCCCTGTGACCAACTACTTCAACTCCCCCTCCTACTCGCCAAAGGACATGCAAGTCCTGGGCCTCCTCCAGCACCAAATCAAAGCCACCTGCCTACTGGAGGAATAATGCCTCATCTTCCATCTTGGGACCTTTCAGCCACATGGCATCAACATTGACTTCACTAGTTTCCAAAACTCCCCCTTCTCCCACTCCATCCCAGAACGAACCCTCCAAATTGGCACCGCTCTCTTGAACTGTCTCACCTGTACATCTTCCTTCCCACCTATCTGCCCCACCTTCCCCTCTGACCTATCACTATCACCTCCCCCCCCACCAATGTCTCCCTATTGCCTTTCCAGCCACTTCACCCCCACCCCCACCCCCACCCTCCTATTTATCCCTCAAACCCCCTCCCCCACCACATTCTTGATGCCCAAAATAGCAGGGCTTGAATGGAGTCTGAAGTGCCGTCAGCCTCCTGGGTTCAGAGTGAAAGTAATTCCTGTTGGAGTGAGGGTCAGTCTCCTGCAGGTGGCAGCAGCTCCCCACTGGCTGGAGATGTGAGAGCATCTGACTCAATGGGGCAGGATCATCAACAGAAAGAGAGAGAGAAAATGTGAGGGAGGAAAACAGAGTGGGGAGGGAGAGGGAGGCAAGAGACGGAGAAATACAGACAGCGAGGAAAAAGGAGAGAGGGAGGGAAAGAGGGAGGATGAGGGAAACACAGAGAGAGGGGGAGACAGAGGGAAGGAACCAGATACAGAGAGGGAAAGGGAGAGATGAAAAAATCAGTCTGTTATATCCAACCTTATCAAATCCCTTACTCCAGGTGGACGACATTCACATCAACCCTCCTTGTTACTTCCTCAAAATGTTCTATTACGTTAGTAAAACACAGCCTTCCCTTAACAAAGCCATTCTGCCCCTCCCTGATTAATGTGTGCCTTTTTAAATGACATTTTATCCTGTTGTGTAGAGGTGATTCAGACACTTTTCCCACCACCCAGGATCAGACTGGTCAACTTATAGTAATTTGGCTTATTCCCCATCTCCATTTTAACCAAGGCTACAACATTTAGATTTCTCCAGCCCTCTGGGTAGCTCCCCTATGCTGAGTGAGGATTGCAAAGTGATCCTCAGAGCATCTACCATTTCCTCCCTGGCTTCCTTTAACTGCCAGGATACAATACTGCCAGCCTGGGGGGGGAAATGTGTCCACCTTTGAGGAAGGTCAGTCCCTCTCAGACTGCTCTTGACATTCAGTTTATTGTATTTCAGATTTCCCTCTCTTTCTGTTGAATGAGACTGTCTACACATCCCCTTCCTTTGTGAAGGCTCATCATTAAGAACCTGGCCCCATCTTCTGCATCTCACACAAGTTCCCATGAACGTCCTGATAGACCCAACCCTTGTCTTAGTCTTCCTTTTGCTCTTAATGCACTGAATAAACACCTTTGTATCTTCTTTGATTTTGCCCTCTAATATTTTCTGATGTCCTTTTTTGTCTTCTGAGATTTCCTTTTTATACGCCCAACACTGTGCCTTCTATATTTCTCTGGGACTTCTGCAGAATTAAGGGTTTTTTTTGAGAGTGTCATCCGCTCTATTTTTCTTCTTGCCCTTACCCTGTGTGCACCTGGAATCCCCTACTGCCTGCTCTGAGCTTGTCCTGTCTGAATCCACTCTAAGTTTCCCACCACCCTGCCTCAACCTCAATGAAACCATTTCCCACAGCGTGAGCATATCTTCCCTGTGAGAACCTACAACCCAGTCCTGCTCAGGTACAGACAGTTCGGCCTCTACAGGTCCCATGCTCCGCAGAGCCAGTTCCAAATACCCGAGATATCTGACACTTGCCCCTCCTACACTAGCTTTTCAACCGCACCCCGGAACCCTCCAGTCTGTCTCCACTCCCTGATTGCACGTGGAACTGGGAATTATCCAGAAATTAGTGTTTTAGGCAACATGCCTTTCAAACTCCCTCCTGGATCCCTGAATCTGTTTCCAGGACCTCGCCCTTTCCTACCCAAGTCATTTGGAACAATGTTTGACCTTGATCCCTGACTGTTCACCCTCCCTCTTCAGAATGTCTTATATCCTTGACCCTGGCACCAGGTAGGCACAGAAGCACACCGACCTGGACTCACATCTGTCACCGCAGAAACACTCCCAAAACGCCGAGCAAAACTGCTCTTCCCTCTTCTACCTTCCTTGCTTGTACAGCAGAGCCACCCATGGTGCCATGAACTTGGATCTGAATCCACTCTTCTGGGGAACCAGCACCCTCCCCGTTATTCCAAACAGCAAACCGTTTTGTGTGTGGGTCCCCAGGGCATTTCTGAATGAACCCCCTGTCCTCATGGACTGTTGGGTGGGCAGGCAGTTTCTCTCTGTGGTCATGCTGCTCATGTGTGGTGTGACCATCTCCCTGAACATGCCTTCCATGTAGCTCTCAGCCTGCTGAGGAAACCCCAGGGATTTCAGCTGCCATTCAAGACCTGACACTTGGAGCTCAGCTTGCTGCAGCTGCTATCACTTCCTGTCACAATCTTCACTTTCACCTATGAGAGGGCACAAATTCCACATGACCAAACTGTCCTGTCATACCTTAGCACAGTTTACCTATGCAACTTTATTTTACTTTAGTTTACTTGCATTAACTTAATTCTAATTTGTGTGTCTGTTAGTGTGTGATTTAGTATGTTTGTGTGTATGGGATGCGTGTGTATCAGCACGTGTGTGTGTGAGTGTATGTGCATCTATGTGCATGTTTGTTTGTGTGTGTGAGTGCCTGTTTGTGTCTGCATATGTGTGTATTAGTCTGTGTGTGTGTCTGTCTGTATGTATGTGTGTGTGTGTTTGGGTGTATGTGTGTGTCCATGAGTTTGAGTGCGTGAGTGTTTGTGTGTGTATATCTGTCTATGCAAGTGTACGTGTTTGTATCTGTCTGTGTGAGTGTATGTGTGTGTGAGTCTATGTGTGTGAGTGTTTGTGTATGTATTTGTCTGTGTGAGTGTATGTGTGTGTGAGTCTATGTGTGTGAGTGTTTGTGTATGTATTTGTCTGTGTGAGTGTGTGTGTGTGAGTGCATGTGTGTGAGTGCATGTGTGTGTAAGTGTATGTGTGCGTGAGTGTTTGTGTGTGTGTATGTGTGCGTGAGTGTATGTGTGTGTATCTGTCTGTGTGTGTATCTGTATGCGTGAGTGCATGTGTGTGTAAGTGTATGTGTGTGTGAGTGTTTGTGTATCTGTCTGTGTGTGTATCAGTCTGTGTGAGTGTACGTGCGTGTGAGTGTATGTGTGCGTGAGTGTTTGTGTGTGTGTATGCGTGCGTGAGTGTATGTGTGTGTGAGTGTGTGTGTATCTGTCTGTGTGTGTATCTGTCTGTGTGTGTGAGTGTTTGTGTGTGTATTTGTCTGTGTGAGTGTATGTGTGTGAGTGCATGTGTGTGTAAGTGTATATGTGCGTGAGTGTTTGTGTGTGGTCTGTGTATATATCTGTCTGTGTGAGTGTATGTGTGTGTGAGTGTTTATGTGTGTATATGTGTGCGTGAGTGTTTGTGTGTGTATCTGTGTGTGTGTGTGTGTGTGTGTGTTTAGGTTTGCATGTTACTGTGTATTTATCACGCCTTCTGATCGATACTAGATTTCATTTTGCTGTTTAGTTTTGGCTGCATTTTCGAACAAGATGACTAACTTCATGAGCAAGATCTCCATGAAAATCGAAATGCTGCCAGAACCCGGTGAGTTTTAAAGTTGAAGATTGAATTAAAGTGAGTGTTTGTTTCTGTAAATCACAAGGATTAAATAACAAGTGAACAGAAATGGAAATTGCTGGAGAAACCCAGCAGGTCTGGGGCAGCATCTGTGGAGAGAGAAACAGTTCACATTTCGAGTCCAGTGACCGTCCAGAACTAGAGGGCAAAGGTTTAGGATGAGAGGGGAAAGATATAAAAGAGACCTAAGGGGCAACTTTTTCACACAGAGGGTGGTACGTGTATGGAATGAGCTGCCAGAGGATGTAGTGGAGGCTGGTACAATTGCAACATTTAAAAGGCATCTGGATGGGTATATGAATAGGAAGGGTTTGGAGGGATATGGGCCGGGTGCTGGCAGGTGGGACTAGATTGGGTTGGGATATCTGGTCGGCATGGACGGGTTGGACTGAAGGGTCTGTTTCCATGTTGTACATCTCTATGACTCTAAAACAGATCCATCGCAGAAGCTGCCAGACCTGCTGAGTTTCTCCAGCAATTTCTGCGTGTGTTTCAGATTTCCAGCATCTTACTTTATTTTAAAATAATGTTTTATTTTAAATAATTGCTTTATTTTAAATAATGAGTGATCTGGTCGAGTGAACGGGAGGGGGTCCCGCTGCACCCTCTCTGATTGGTGAGCTAGCTTTGGTGCCATGATTTATTCACAAGTCAGGAGGCCGTCCTACTGGACTGGGTCAGGTTGGCAGCCAAGGTAGGAAACTACAGAAAGAGCAACTTACTCTAAGCACTTAAAGATATGAATGAAGCCAAGACAGGAACTCACTGTTTAAAGAATGGGAGCTAATGTTTTCAATGGTCTTCGCTATGACCCAGGACGCCCAATGGGATGGCTGTTAGTGGTGCAGTGATGGGAATGGGGAGGCCACTGTTAAAAGGAAGTCATTAGAATGTGTTGAATCCCTGTCAAACTGAAACTGTTTCACACAATTCTCATTCCATTGTTGATTTGTCCTCTCAGTATTGACGATTCAGTGTGAAATCAGACATGATCAAACAGCACGGCAGGTACGATATGTCTGATGGTCTGATTGGATTCCTGTACCTTATCTCCTCAATTTTCTACAGCATGCCAGAACCTTCAGTGCCCGCGGTATTGGGTAAACTTCAATGACAGCTGTTACTACTTTTCAACTCAAGAAGCCTCATGGAACTCCAGCAAGACATACTGCTCCCTGCGACACTCCTACCTTGTCAGCATTAACACAGCTGAAGAGCAGGTGATGTTACACTGACACATTGGACACTGGTTCAGCTATCTGTTCAAGGCTGCATTGCAAAGACTTTCCAGATATAAAGCAGTCCCACTTTTGTTGAGCAAAGCTATTAGAAGAATCGTAGACTCTCTACAGCGCAAATAGAGGCCATTCAGCCCAGCAAGTCTGCACTGACCCTCCAAAGACCATCCCACCCAGATCCACTCCTCCACATTATCCATGGCTAATCCATCTAGGCTACACATCCCTGGACACTATGAGGCAATTTAGAATGGTCAATCCCCTAAACTGCACATAGAGTCATAGAATCTTACAGCACAAAAACAGACCCTTTGGTCCAATTATCTATGCCAACAATGATCCTAAACTAAACTAGTCCCACCTGTGCTTGGCCCATTTCCCCCCAAACCTTTCCTATTCATGTCCTTATCCAAACGTTTTTTAAACGTTGTAACTGTACTCACATCCACTCATTCTACAATCAAACCACTCTCTGTTTCAGAAAATTACCCTCGAAGCGTTAGATTGGTCTCTCTCTCTCTCTCTCTCTGTCACTCTCTCTCTCTCTCTCTCTCTCTCTCTCTGTCTCTCTCTCTGTCTCTCTCTCTCTCTCTCTGTCTCTCTCTCTCTCTCTGTCTCTCTCTGTCTCTCTCTCTCTCTCTGTCTGTCTCTCTCTCTCTCTCTCTGTCTCTCTCTCTCTGTTTCTCTCTGTCTCTCTCTCTCTCTCTTTCTCTCTCTCTGTCTCTCTCTGTCTCTCTCTCTCTCTCTCTCTCTGTCTCTCTCTCTCTCTGTCTCTCTCTCTCTCTCTCTCTGTCTCTCTCTCTCTCTGTCTCTCTCTGTCTCTCTGTCTCTCTCTGTCTCTCTCTCTCTCTCTGTCTCTGTCTCTCTCTGTCTCTCTCTCTCTCTCTCTGTCTCTCTCTCTGTCTCTCTCTCTCTCTCTCTCTCTGTCTCTCTCTCTCTCTGTCTCACTCTCTCTCTCTCTCTCTGTCTCTCTCTCTGTCTCTCTCTGTCTCTCTCTGTCTCTCTCTCTCTCTCTCTCTCTGTCTCTCTCTCTCTCTCTCTTCTCCATAGATGCTGTCTGACCCACTGTGATTTCCAGCATTTGTTGTTTTCAGTCCAGCTTATCCAGCCCATGTTTAAGACTCAAACCCTCCTTTGCTGGCCACATTCTGGTAAATCTTTTCTGAGCCCTCTCCAGTTTAACGAGATCCTTCCTATTACAGAGCGACCGAAACCATACATTCCAGAGAAGACCTCACCAACATCCTGTACAACCTCAACGTGACAATAACTCCCATACTCAACAGTCTGAGCAATGAAGGCAAGCTGCTAAATGCCTTCTCACCTACCCTGTTTCCCTCTGACGGAAACTTCAAAGAACTATGTGCCTGAATCCCTAGGTCTCTCTGTTCTACAGCACTACCCATAACTCTACCATTAACTGTATAAGTCCTGCCCTTGTTTGCATTCCCAAAATGCAATACCTCACCTTGATCCAAATGAAACTCCATCCTCAGCCCATTGATCAAGATCTCTTTTGTAATCTTAGGTAACCTTCTTCACTGTTCACTATACCATCAATGTTGGTGTCACCTTTGGACTGTGAGAGGAACCCCACATCGAGAAAACATGCAGACTCCACACAGACAGCCACCTGAGGGTAGAGTCAAACCGAGCTCCCTGGTGCTGTGAGGTGGCAGTGCTAACCAGTGAGCCACTGTGCCACACGCCTATTAACAGCTATGGAAACCAAGGCTGGTGAATGGAGCTTCGGTTGCAGGCCAGTTCTGAGCTGACTGAGTGATGAAGCAGGTTGAGGAGATGCACAGCCTCTTCCTGTGCCTGTGTGGCCTCTAACTGAGGCTGCTATGGAGGCATGATCAGGATAATGTGGGGCGGTGACGTGGCATTGTAAAGGGGGAACAGACCAGTTTGTAAGAATGCGCATGTCCGTTTCAAAGCCAGATCCACTTTCTTTCCAAGAAATTATCAGAATTCCACTGTTGTGACACTTTTGAAGCCCCCAGCCCTTCGCACGAATTCATCCAGAGCCAATCACAATCATAAGAGAATCTCTTATTCTGACTGGATGATCTTTGACCATCAGTCAAAACTCTTTATGTCCTGTAATTTTGCCAAAGGTGAACAAATACATCCAGGGAGGAATACTGTTGAGAATACATGATCGATTGTTGTGTCCAGGAGATTAATCTTCAATTCTTCCTGCCACCAGAGATATTCTGGAGGGCTGGTAATTTGAGAGTTAATCCTGCAGCAAAGATCTTCCAGTCTGTGAATCACTCTTTCTGTTTTCGTCCCTTGCAGCACTTTCTTCAAGTGGAGAGTAACTCCAAATCATACTGGATTGGTCTGCATGATTTCGAGACCGAGGACAATTGGCATTGGGAGGATGGCACAGACTACAAGACCAGTCCAAAGTAAATTCATTGAAGGTTTACAAAATGTTGGAGGGTGGTGGCCTGATTGACTTAAAAGACCGTGTTCATTTATCGAAAGGCTTTAGAAAAAGGAAGTCTTGACCCAGAGAGTGGGGAACCTGCGGAATTCTCTGCTGCAGAAGGTGGTTGAGGCTAAAACATTGAATGTTGCCAAGGAGGAGTTGGATATCTAAAGGGATCAAAGGGTATGGGGAGAAAGTGGGAACAGGGTGGGGACTGAGTTGGATGATCAGGTTTGACTTTATAGGATGGTGGCGCAAGCTCAAAGGGCCGAATGGCCTACTCACGCTCCTGTTTTCACTGATTCACTGTTTATTTCAGCAGACATTTATAAAATAATGAGAGGTTTCTATAGAGTTCATGGGAGGTGCCTTTTCCCTAGGATGGGGGATTTGAAGACTAGGGGGAGCGTATTTTGAATGTGAGAAGGGAGAGATTTAAAAAAGACACGAGGGGCAAATATATTACACAAAGGGTGGTTTACGTGAGGAATGAACTTCCTGAGGAAGTGGGTACAGTTACAACGTTTGAAGCCATTTGGATAAGTCCATGAATAGGAAAGGTTTGGAGGGATATGGGCCAGGAGCAGGCAGGTGGGACTGGGTTGGTTTGAAATTACAGTGCCCCCCGTACCTGTGGGGAATACATTCCAAGATCTACTGCAGAAGCCTGAAACTGCGGATAGGTGCGAAGCCATTCACTTCAATGGGAAACATACCTTCCCAGCAGCCCCCACTCCCTGGTTCTGGAACATTCCCTTTTATAAGTTCAGGCCGGGGTAAACCATGGGTAACTGAAACCATGGTAACTGGATCTGCAGATACAGGGGGTCGCCCTGTATGTTCGGCATGGACTGGTTTTACTGAGGGTCTGCTTCTGTGCTCAATGAGTCTGTGACTCTAAAAGTAAATGATTCAATACTCAAACGCAGTTGCACTCCCATTATTGAAAATATTCCCAGAGATGAATATTGTTTTGAAACAATTAATATTTTGTCACAAGGAAATGTAACCTTCTATGCACGGTGGCTCAGTGGTTAGCACTGCTGCCTCACAGCACCAGGGACCAGGGTTCAATTCCCGCCTCGGGTGACTGACTGTGTGGAGTTTGTACATTCTCCCCGTGTCTGCGTGGGTTTCCTCCGGGTGCTCCGGTTTCCTCCCACGGTCCAAAGATATGCAGGCCAGGTGAATTGGCCATGTTAAATTGCCCATAGTGTTAGGTGCATTTGTCAGAGGGAAATGGGTCTGGGTGGGTTACTGTTTGGAGGGTCGGTGTGGAGTTGTTGGGCCTAAGGGCCAGTTTCCACACTGTAGAGAATCTAATCTAATCTAATGACAGACAGAGTCTGCCCAATATATAGGATCATCCTGAGGATGTGAGTCCCATATTTTAGTAAAGCATCCTGGGAACTATTTCATTGAGCAGGCTCCCCCTTTAAATGATATTCATTTTGTTTTAAACATCTAATCAGACAGACAGCCTGCTCAGACCCGAAATCTTGCCCCCCTTGATTTCTGAGCAGCCTCTCTCTCTGACTGGGATAACCTCTGTGTTTGTGTGTGAAGGTTTCCACCATCTCCCTCAGGTTACACCAGCCCTGCCTCGGGCACACTGAGCCCAGTCAAACGGCACAGCGCAGATTTGCAGCTGTCAATGGCTCCCGTGGGAAGGAAGGAGACTTGTGCAGTAGGCATGTCCTTCCTGCTGGCCAGCTGGAGACCCAGAATGGGGGGAGACGGAGGGTATACAGACTCAAGGTGACAATGTGTTCCTGTGAAACTGGAAGGTGTCAGCTGTAAATCACCTCTCCCGCGAACCAAGCAGTAACTATTAGGGTGGCTCAGTGGTTAGCACTGCTGCCTCACAGCACCAGGGACCCAGGTTCAATTCCAGCCTCAGGTGACTCTCTGTGTGGAGTTTGCACATTCTCCCCGTGTCTGCGTGGGTTTCCTCCGGGTGCTCCAGTTTCCTCTCACAATCTAAAGATGTGCAGGTTAGGGTGGATTGGCCATGCATAGTGGGTCAATTTGGTGGGTTATCCATGGGGATAGAGTAGAGGTCTGGGTGGGATAGCTCTTGGGAGGGTTGATGCAGACTCAATGAGTCAAATGACCTGTTTCTATACTGTTGGGATTCTAGGCTAACATTACTTCCTGTGTAATCTCCTTATTCCAGCCTTGTCATCACCGTTGTGTGTTTTTGTGTTTAAAGGTTTTGGGATGAAGGAGAACCCAACAACGTTGATGATGAGGATTGTGCCCACATCAACCACAAAACACTGTGGAATGACAACAGGTGCTCTGTGAAACTCTCCTTCATCTGCGAGAAAAACAGCAAGCCAAACAAAATTCCTGATCAGTTGGATTGAATTGAATTGAATTTATTTTCACGTGTACCAAGGCACAGTGAAAAGGATGGACATCACCGTAATATACACAATGTTCTCTGACTCAGTTAGTTAGCATTTTTGATTTGGAGATGCCGGTGTTGTACTGGGATGTGCAAAGTTAAAAATCACACAACACCAGGTTATAGCCCAACAGGTTTAATTGGAAGCACTAGCTTTCGGAGCGCTGTTCCTTCATCAGGTCGTTCATCACTATCACCTGGTGGTTCATCACTACCACCTGGTGGTTCATCACTATCACCTGGTGGTTCATCACTACCACCTGGTGGTTCATCACTACCACCTGGTGGTTCATCACTATCACCTGGTGGTTCATCACTACCACCTGGTGGTTCATCACTATCACCTGGTGGTTCATCACTACCACCTGGTGGTTCATCACTATCATCTGGTGGTTCATCACTACCACCTGGTGGTTCATCACTACCACCTGGTGGTTCATCACTACCACCTGGTGGTTCATCACTATCACCTGATGAAGGAGCGACGCTCCAAAAGCCAGTGCTTCCAATTAAACCTGTTGGGCTATAACCTGGTGTTGTGTGATTTGTAAGTTAGCATTTAGAATGTGCCATATTTTTAGGGCACTGTGCTCAACTCACCTCAGCTGTGCCAAGTGCTACAGTCACCCCTGGCACAGGTTTCTTTGCATTACAACAGCAACAACATTTCAAAAGTAGCAATCAACTCACGGATGTGTAAAAAGCTATAGAAATGCAAGTCTTCCTAATTTTAATTCCATGTGACTATCGCAACTGTTTGCAGTCTGTCTGTTTTTATACAATGATTATTTCACAGTTGACTGAATAACAATAAATCAGTAATATTTTTGAAGATTCATTTTGTTTTGTTTTTTTGATTATTATTGATTTATTCCTGTCATATTTCCAGTCAGTTAAGTCAATTCATTAAATTTATGAGATAGTGATTAATTCTAAGGTATAAATTTTCTTTAAGACTGTGTGAGTGTGTATTTGTGTTGTATATGAGAGAGTGTGTTAATATGGATATGACAAGAGTGCCGTTAGCAGGACAATTCCACGATGGGGCTCTGAAGGAATACTCTGCTAAACCTTACCAGGTATCCCTGCCCTCTACTGACCTCCCTCTTCTCAATTATCGCCATCCAGTCATCTGCGCCTTACCCCAGCAGGAAGCAATAGACCAATTCTCATCCAAGAATCAGAGGCCTCCACTGCTTCTCCCTCCTTGAGCTGTGAGCCCATGTCAGTGGTACACTCAATGGTTTGTGACTCTGAGCCAAGTGAGCCATCAAGATGAAAGTCTCTGCATTGGTTAGGCCACAGGTGGAAGATTTTATGCTGTCCTGGTCACCACATTACAGGAAAGGAATAATTGCTAGAGAGACAGACAGAGAGAGAGAGAGAGAGAACCAAAGAGATTTACAGGATTGTTTACATGATCGGGGCTGAAATGTGCAGGAAAGCTTGACTAGGCTTGGCTTGATTTCTAGAATGCACAGTTGGCTTATTCAGCTTGGTGCAGACTCAATGGGCTGAAAGGTCTCCTTAGATGCTGGAATTTCTTGAAGGTTTTGTTTTATTTCTGAAATGTTTGCATTGATTTTGCTCAGTTTAGGCAATCAGATCATTTATTGACACTTCAGTCATGTTCATAACAAATCACAAACATGTGTGTCAGCTTTTCTCGAAACAGTTTCAATTCAGCAAGAGTGGACTTGGCTGGAAACAGAGGGTGAGTCACGTTTGAATTTTAGAAACTGCAGTTAATTTTCCATATCAGACACAACATAAAGTTAAGCAGTCCCCTATCTACTCCACTTTCTGCATTGTCTTCCAGAATGGTTGTAGAACACAATTACAATTATTTTGAGAACTTTGATCTAGATCGTGAATAAAAGCAGCAGCAAGCCCAGCAGAGTGCAGGTAAATTTTGATGCTGCATTTGGGGTTGGGATGTGTGTTGTTCGTGTTATCAGAGAAGCCAGTCCACTACATTATTATAGAGTCAACGAGTCAAACAGCCACAGAAACAGACTCTTCGGTCTAACCAGTCCATGCTGACCATAATCTCAAACTAAACTAGTCCCATCTGCCTGCTCCTGGCCCATATCCCTCCAAACCTTTACTATTCATGGACTTATCCAAATGTCTTTTAAATGTTGTAACTGTACCTGCATCCATCACTTCCTCGGAAAGTTCATTCCACACACAAACCATCCTCCGTGCAAAGCATTTTCCCCTCATACCTTTTTTTAAATCTTTCTTTTCTCGCACCAAAAATGTGCCCTTTGGTCTTGAAATCCATGAGCTTAGGGAAAAGACACCTGCCATTAACCCTACCTATACCCCCTCTAAGTTCATAAACCTTGATAAGATCACCCCTCAACCTCCTATACTCCAGTGAAAAAGTTCCCAGCCCATCCAGCTTTTCCTTATAACTCAAACCTCCATTCCCTGCAACATCCTGTAAATCTCTTTGGAATAGAGTTAGTGTTAGACTGAGAGAGTGACCCTGACGTTAAAGAGTGAGTGTTAAACTGAGACAGTGACCCTGATGTTACAGAGTTACTGTTAGACTGAGGCAGTGACCCTAATGTTACAGAGTTACTATTAGACTGAGACAGTGACCCTGACATTTCAGAGTTAGTGTTAGACTGAGACAGTGACCCTGACGTTTCAGAGTTACTGTTAGACTGAGACAGTGACCCTGACGTTTCAGAGTTAGTGTTAGACTGAGACAGTGACCCTGGTATTACAGAGTTAGTGTTAGACTGAGACAGTGACCCTGATGTTACAGAGTTACTGTTAGACTGAGACAGTGACCCTGACGTTACAGTTAATGTTAGACTGAGACAGTGACCCTGGTATTACAGAGTTAGTGTTAGACTGAGACAGTGACCCTGATGTTACAGAGTTAGTGTTAGACTGAGACAGTGACCCTGACGTTTCAGAGTTAATGTTAGACTGAGACAGTGACCCTGACGTTTCAGAGTTAGTGTTAGACTGAGACAGTGACCCTGACGTTTCAGAGTTAGTGTTAGACTGAGACAGTGACCCTGGTATTACAGAGTTAGTGTTAGACTGAGACAGTGACCCTGATGTTACAGAGTTAGTGTTAGACTGAGACAGTGACCCTGACGTTTCAGAGTTAGTGTTAGACTGAGACAGTGACCCTGGTATTACAGAGTTAGTGTTAGACTGAGACAGTGACCCTGATGTTACAGAGTTAGTGTTAGACTGAGACAGTGACCCTGACGTTTCAGAGTTAGTGTTAGACTGAGACAGCGACCCTGATGTTTCAGAGTTGGTGTTAGACTGAGACAGTGACTCTGACGTTACAGAGTTGGTGTTAGACTGAGACAGTGACCCTGACGTTTCAGAGTTGGTGTTAGACTGAGACAGTGACCCTGACGTTTCAGAGTTACTGTTAGACTGAGACAGTGACCCTGACGTTTCAGAGTTGGTGTTAAACTGAGACAGTGACCCTGATGTTACAGAGTTACTGTTAGACTGAGACAGTGACCCTGATGTTACAGAGTTACTATTAGACTGAGACAGTGACCCTGATATTACAGAGTTAGTGTTAGACTGAGACAGTGACCCTGGTATTACAGAGTTAATGTTAGACTGAGACAGTGACTCTGATGTTACAGAGTTACTGTTAGACTGAGACAGTGAACCTGAAGTTACAGAGTTGGTGTTAGACTGAGACAGTGACCCTGATGTTACAGAGTTGGTGTTAGACTGACAGTGACCCTGATGTTACAGTTAATGTTAGACTGAGACAGTGACCCTGACGTTTCAGAGTTGGTGTTAGACTGAGACAGTGACTCTGATGTTACAGAGTTGGTGTTAGACTGAGACAGTGACCCTGACGTTTCAGAGTTAGTGTTGGACTGAGACAGTGACCCTGACGTTTCAGAGTTGGTGTTAGACTGAGACAGTGACTCTGATGTTACAGAGTTGGTGTTAGACTGAGACAGTGACCCTGACGTTTCAGAGTTGGTGTTAGACTGAGACAGTGACCCTGACGTTTCAGAGTTAGTGTTAGACTGAGACAGTGAACCTGAAGTTACAGAGTTGGTGTTAGACTGAGACAGTGACCCTGATGTTACAGTTAATGTTAGACTGAGACAGTGACCCTGACGTTTCAGAGTTAGTGTTAGACTGAGGCAGTGACCCTGATGTTACAGAGTTAGTGTTAGACTGAGACAGTGACCCTGACGTTACTGAGTTAGTGTAAGCATGGTATCCCAGTGGGAAGGTGAATGTGGTGATTGTGTTACCCATGGGATAAACTCTCCTGTTTAATTTAAAACCAGCAACACAGAAAAGATTTATCCCGTGCAGTAATCTGTGAAAATTCGAATGATCAAGAACTATTTAATGTAAAAAGTAATAACCTTATTTCTTAAAATATAACAGAGAATAGTTTACTAACATCTATTTCCAAGTCCTTACTCGAACATATCTTTTATCTTCCTTTCTATAATATTAGTCCGATAAAACGCCCAATTAAGATTGACAGAAAAATTCAAATTTTAAAACCAGCCAGCGGCCAAATCTTCTCTTTATCTTCGTCGGTAGATTGGGTCTCCAGGTCAGTGTTGAGGTTTGTCTCTGTGCAAACTCCTTCCCTAGACAGGTACCTCTTGGAGAGCTATGACTAGCAGTCTACAGCAGTTGGTCTTGTGGCAGTTCTCCTCCAAACTGTTCAAATTTCCCTGGTCTTATATCCCAAAGCATCAGATTGTCTCATTGGCTTTTAAGATTGTCAATATACTCAATTCAAACTTGATTGGAATTTGGTATTTTTTGGGGTATAATTTAAACTGATTGGCCTAATTCGAATTTGTTTTGACATTTCCAGGTAACCAGCTACCCTAGTAGCTGGAGCACATGTTACATTGTGTCTTATTGAGAACACTTGGTGCTGTCACTGCTAGCTTCTACTCTCTTAAAGGTACAAGACACACACATCTTCATAACAATTGGATATGGGACATTGTGTCCTTGCTGCCATTTCTGGCTTTAGAAGAGGAGAAATTTCTGAATCGGTCTAAAAGTTCTTTTTTTAAATTGTGTTTGTGTCCAATCCAAACTCCACATGTTTCCTCAAAGCTAGAACAACACACAGCAGTTCACATCTCCCTGAGTACAGGTCGGACGTTACATGTTCCCTAAAGCGTCCAACCACCCAAAAGACAATTTAAGGCAGGGGTCATGCACTTAAACAAACTGGCCAACAGAAACAAGTGGGAACGTCAGCTGCCTGGTACTGGAGGGATTTATTGGAGGAGGAGGGTGAGGTGAGGAGGGCCAATGTCAACAACGTGCATTGATATAGTGCCTCAGATGTGGGAAAAACATACCCGGGAGCTTCACAGGAATCAGAGAAGTTCAGAAAGATGCTGCGAAAAGCCAGGATTAGAGGAGCGATGAGTCCTCAGGTGATTATAGACCCTCCAGAGGAAGGGAGGGTCACTACCACTGAGGGATTTGAACAATTGAGTACAAGTTTAAATGCTGCTGTAGTGTCACTACAGGAGGCAATGACATTTATTATACCGACCTCACGGCACGGAATGGTATTCAGCTCACCACGTCTATACCAAACATGATGCCATCCTAAACTAATCCCATCTCCCTGCACATGGTCCATATCCCTCTATTCTCTGCCTATTCATATGCCTGCCTAAATGCCTCTAAACAATGCAATCATATGTACTTCTACAACCTCCCCTGGTAGCATGTTCCTGGCACCCACTACCCTCTGCATTAAAAAAATCTTGTCTCGCACATCTCCCTTAAACTTTTCCCCTCTCACCTTCAACCTATACCCCCTTGTATTTGACATTTGCACTCTGGAGAAAAGACTCTGACTATCCACCCTTTCCATGTCTATCAGAGTATGATGTAATTCTATCGGGGCACCCCTCAGCCTCCGACGCTCTTGTGAAAACAACCCAAGTTTGTCCAACCTTTCCTCATAACTAATACACTCCAAACCAGGCAACATCCTGGTAAACCTCTCCTGCGCCCTTTCCAAAGCCTCCACGTTCTTCCACTCGTGTGATAACCAGAACTGCACACAATACTTATAATTGCAAAATACTCTTCTCCCTGGAAATGTTGAATGGAATATTCTACTGTTAGCAACGAGCCATTGTGGAGCCGGAGGGTATTGAGCTGGCTTTGCAGGTTCCTTGGCCACTCACAGAATCACCTGCTGGTTGAATGCATCGTGTTTGTAACCTTTGCAGAGTTTGTCCCTCAGACTGATGGTGATGTCAGTGCCAGTCCGGATGCTTGGACAGTTTGGGTTCCTCTCCAGTAACCTCCCTGTACCCGTCCAGTAGGTGATGGTCTTGTGTGTTTGAGCCATATCCAGGGACAAAGCCTCTGATTAATATGGGATTTACACATTAATCACTCAAAACCTGCATCCTCATTCTCTAAGTCATAGTGTCATGGAGTCATAGAGATGTACAGCATGGAAACAGACCCTTTGGTCTAACCCGTCCATGCCGACCAGATATCCCAACCCAATCTAGTCCCACCTGCCAGCACCCGGCCCGTATCCCTCCAAACCCTTCCTACTCATATACCCATCCAAATGCCTCTTAAATGTTGCAATTGTACCAGCCTCCACCACATCCTCTGGCAGCTCATTCCATACACGTACCACCCTCTGTGTGAAAAAGTTGCCCCTTAGATCTCGTTTATATCTTTCCCCTCTCACCCTCTAGTTCCGGACTCCCCGACCCCAGGGAAAAGACTTTGTCTATTTATTCTCTCCATGGCCCTCATAATTTTGTAAACCTCTATAAGGTCACCCCTCAGCCTCCGATGCTCCAGGGAAAACAGCTCCAGCCTGTTCAGCCTCTCCCTATAGCTCAAATCCTCCAACCCTGGCAACATCCTTGTAAATCTTTTCTGAACCCTTTCAAGTTTCACCGCATCTTTCCGATAGGAAGGAGACCAGAATTGCATGCAGTATTCCAACAGCAGCCTAACCAATGTCCTGTACAGCCGCGACATTACTTCCCAACTCCTGTACTCAATACTCTGACCAATAAAGGAAAGCATACCTAACGCCTTCTTCACTATCCTATCTACCTGTGACTCCACTTTCAAGGAGCTATGAACCTGCACTCCAAGGTCTCTTTGTTCAGCAATACACCCTTGGACCTTACCATTAAGTGTATAAGTCCTGCTAAGATTTGCTTTCCCAAAATGCAGCACCTCGCATTTATCTAAATTAAACTCCATCTGCCACTTCTCAGCCCATTGGCCCGTCTGGTCCAGATCCTGTTGTAATCTGAGGTAACCCTCTTCGCTGTCCCCTACACCTCCAATTTTGGTGTCATCTGCAAACTAACTAACTATACCTCTTATGCTCACATCCAAATCATTTATATAAATGACAAAAAGTAGAGGGCCCAGCACCAATCCTTGTGGAGGCATTGGTCACAGGCCTCCAGTCTGAAAAACAACCCACCACCACCCTCTGTCTTCTACCTTTGAGCCAGTTCTGTATCCAAATGGCTAGTTCTCCCTGTATTCCATGAGATCTAACCTTGCTAGCCAGTCTCCCATGGGGAACTTTGTCGAACGCCTTACTGAAGTCCAGTGATTAAAGACTTAACAGCAATCTAGGTTTGTTCAATACTTCGCACCAATTGTAAGACACTTTGATCTTTCACTATAAACTCTGTGTCCTATGATCCTGCCCCTGATGAAGAAGCAGAGGTCTGAAAGCTAGTGCTTCCAAATAAACCTGGTTTTGTGTGATTTTTTAACTTTGTCTATCCCAGTCTAACACTGGCGCTTCCACATCACCAACACGATGGACAGAGGCTAGTTTGTAATGACTGAAAGTGAAACCTTGTTTAACCTCATGCTGCTGATGATCCTATCTGCCAGTCCTTACACTTCGAAACCTGGGCTGACGAGGAAGACTGTGTCAGTAAAACAATTTCGTTTTGTTGTTGTGTGAAGGTCTGGCACTTTGTGAAGACACACCTACCGAGACGGAGTGAAACCGACATCTGGTATTTCAACTTGTTTAAACTGCTCCCAACTTTGTCTCATTATCACTCGGTGCTCAGTAGCGACTCGTTCAGGAAACATTCCGAGCAGGGGAGTGAGTAAAAAATGCATTGTGTCATGTGTGGAGAAATCCTCAAAGCAGGAACATAACTAGTCTTGTTGATATTTGGTTCAATACCAAGTACCCTCCCAGAGTTTCAGATGGACTCTTCCAAACAGATGTGAGTCCAAAGCCTCTGTTGTGACACACTGTGTGAAGTCTTTAAAGAAAGGGTTCGAGCTGGGTGTTAACTTTCTGACGATGAAAGGGGCCATCTGCTGAAGGGGTAAGGATCCGACAGGCACAGACTCCACGCTGAAAACACACACCACACATGAGCGCGGTAACTAGGGTTAACACTGAGTGAGAGGGAGGTCAAAGGGACCTGGTCATCCGACTGCAACAGGGAAACCGTGTGTCTGTCTTTGTTTGTGTGTGTGTGTGCCTGTCTGTCTGTGTCTGTGTTTATGTGTGTGCCTGTCTGTGTGTGGGTCGGTGTGTCTGTCTGTCTGTGTCTGTGTCTATGTGTGTGCCTGTCTGTGTGTGGGTCAGTGTGTCTGTCTGTCTGTGTCTGTGTCTATGTGTGTCTGTCTGTGTTTATGTGTGTGTCTGTGTTTATGTGTGTGTCTGTGTTTATGTCTGTGTGTTTATGTGTGTGTCTGTGTTAATGTGTGTGTCTGTGTGTGTGTGTGTCTGTGTTTATGTGTGTGTCTGTCTGTGTCTGTGTTTATGTGTGTGCCTGTCTGTGTGTGGGTCGGTGTGTCTGTCTGTCTGTGTCTGTGTCTATGTGTGTCTGTCTGTGTTTATGTGTGTGTCTGTGTTTATGTCTGTGTGTTTATGTGTGTGTCTGTGTGTCTGTCTGTGTTAATGTGTGTGTCTGTGTTTATGTGTGTGTCTGTCTGTGTTTGTGTCTGTGTCTGTGTTTATGTGTGTGTGTCTGTCTGTCGGTGTGTCTGTCCGTGTTGTGTTGATTTGGAGATGCCGGTGTTGGACTCTGCTGTACAAAGTTAACTTTGACTCCAGAAGTCAATTGAGGGCCTTCCCCCCCCCCCCAAACACAATCTGAATTCTTTGTAGACTGCCTCCTGTTGTTCCTGCTCTTCAATCGTACAGCCTCGCCTGCACCCCTCCCCCACCCCCTCTCGACTTCTGTTCAAAATGAACTTGCACACATCCATTACAATTCGGATCTGACACAACTGCTTTTTTTTCCCACAGCATTTGTACCCGACACTCAGCAATATATTGTGATTCAGTCACCTTACTCTTTATGGAGAGGCGGTGAGGTGTGTATTGTTTATTGAGACATTCCAGTGGGAGGGCAACTTCTGGTTATATACCTCTTGTCTGTCCATGTCTCTAGTTCTGTAAGTCAGTGCTGGGTAGTCATCAAGTTTAAACAATCTAGAGATGGTCATGGTCACAAAGTTGACATTAATTAAAGAATGACCAGGGATTTGCTCACACTTTTTTTCTTGCAGGCCAGACTAGGTAAATCTGTTGACAATCCTGTGCCTATCCCCTGTACTTTGTGTGTTGTTCCTAGCATGTTCTCAGCAGTTAATATCCACCGTATTGTAGTGTGGGGCTGGAGGTTTTTTTTATTTCAAAAATATTCTTTCTTCATAAAATATTTTGATGATCTGTACAATTGGTCATGCCATACACGCATAAACATTCCATTTCTTTGCATACAGAGACAGAGTAATCATTCATATATACAGGTCTGTACGATTATTATCCACATTTTTAGCAGGGGGTCAGCAGAGCCCCCTTACTGCATGGGCCCCCTGTTCTTAGGCAGGCAGATGTTACACAGTGGTCTTTCCCCACCGCACTTTGGTGGCAGCTGCCCCAAGCTTCAGAACGTCGTCCTGGACCTTGGAATGTGCCAGTCTGCAAAACTCAGTCGGGGTCAACTCCTTCACCTGGAAGATCAACAGGTTTTGGACCGCCCAGAGAGCATCCTTCACTGAGTTGATGATCCTCCAGGCGCAGTTAATGTTCGTCTCGGTGTGCGTCCCGAGGAACAGACCGTAGAGCACGGAGTCCCGCGTCACGGCGCTGCTCGGGACGAACCTCGACAAACACCACTGCATTCCTCTCCAGACTTCTTCTGCATCGGCACATTCCAGAAGGAGGTGTGTGACAGTCTTGTCCCCCCCTCAGCCGCTTTAGGGCAGCATGCGGTGCGGCTGAGAGTCTGGGCGTGCATAAAGGATCTCACAGGCAGAGCCCTTCTCACCACAAGCCAAGCCATGTCTTGGTGCTTGTTGGAAAGCTCTGGCGATGAGGCATTCTGCCAAATGGCTTTGACAGTCAGCTCAGGGAACCGCTCGACAGGATCCACCCTCTCCTTTTCCCGAAGGGTCTCAAGGACACTACGTGCTGACCACTTCCTGATGGACTTGTGGTCAAAGGGGTTTTTCTTCATAAACTTCTCCACGAAGGACAGGTGATAAGGAATGGTCCAACTACTCGGAGCGTAACGCAGCAGCGAGGCCAGGCCCATCCTTCGCAACACCGGGGACAGGTAGAACCTCAGAATGTAGTGACACTTGGTGTTTGCGTACCGGGGATCCACGCACAGCTTGATGGAGTTATATATATGCTGAGACCAGGCACCAGCACCAAACGTGAGTGCCTGAAGGACATTGTTGAATTGGATCAGCAGTTTGTGATCATCCAAGAGCTACACAGTCACTGTCACTGACACCAGCTTTTTGTTTCCAGATTGATCACTTGGATTCAATTCAATGAAAGCTGAAAGAACTGCGGATGCTGTAAATCTAAAACAAAAACAGAAGTTGCTGGAGAAGCTCAGCAGGTCTGGCAGCATCTGTGAAGAGAAATCCAAGTTAACGTTTCGTGTCCGTCACCCTTCCTCAGAACCCAAAACATTAACTCTGATTTCTCATCATAAATGTTGCCAGACCTGCCGAGCTCATCCAGCAACTTTGTTTTTGTTCCTGTTATGAAGATGTGGGTGTACTGTACCTTTAAGAGAGCAAAAGCTAGCAGTGACAGCGCCAAGTGTTCTCAATAAGACACAGTGTAACATGTGCTCCAGCTACTGGGGTAGCTAGTTGCCTGGAAACTACAAAACAGATTTGGATTAGGCCAATCAGTTTAAATTATACCCTGAAAAATACCAAATTCCAGTCCAGTTTGAATTGAGTATATCAATAATCTAAAAAGCCAGTGACACAATCTGATGCTTTGGGGGTATAAGACCGGGGAAAATTGAACAGTTGGGAGGAGAACTGACAAGCCAATGACATCTGCACACTGCCCAGAAAAATAGATCTGTTAAAAGGTACCCGAACAGATCAGTAACCTGTGGAGCAGACTTCCTAAGAAGAAGAAGACACGAATTCAGAGGAAACTGAAAGGGGCTTGGTTTTCAGACAAGAAGTGTTGTTTTGTAAATCTTAATCGGGAGTTTTATCGGGCTAATATTATAGAAGGGAAGGTAAAAGATAGGTAAGAGGAAAGACTTGTAAATAGTTGTTAGTTAATTATTCTCTGTTATATTTTAAGAAATAAAGTTGTTAATTTTTACATTAAATAGTTCTTGACCACTTGAATTTTGACAGATTACTGCACGGGATAAATCTTTTCTGTGTTGCTAGTTTTAAATTAAGCAACTTGTGACATAACATTTCAAATGAATGAGGTTGGATTTTCTGGAGCATTCTTCCACTTTTTTGGATGTTAACGTGGTAAGTGCTCTGCCACATGCCTAGGTAAAAACAATGACTGCAGATGCTGGCAACCAGATTCTGGATTAGTGGTGCTGGAAGAGCACAGCAGTTCAGGCAGGATCCGAGGAGCAGTAAAATTGACATTTCGGGCAAAAGCCCTTCATCAGGAATAAAGGCAGAGAGCCTGAGCGTGGAGAGATAAGTGAGAGAAAGTAGCATAGAGTACAATAGGTGAGTGGGGGAGGGGATGAAGGTGATAGGTTGGGGGCGGGGGGAGGTTGGAGTGGATAGGTGGAAAAGAAGATAGGCAGGTAGGACAAGTCATGGGGACAGTGCTGAGCTGCAAGTTTGGAACTAGGGTGAGGTGGGGAAAGGGGAAATGAGGAAACTGGTGAAGTCCACATTGATGCCCTGGGGTTGAAGTGTTCCAAGGCGGAAGATGAGGCGTTCTTCCTCCAGGCGTCTGGTGGTGAGGGAGCGGTGGTGAAGGAGGCCCAGGACCTCCATGTCCTCGGCAGAGTGGGAGGGGGAGTTAAAATGTTGGGCCACGGGGCGGTGTGGTTGATTGGTGCATGTGTCCCGGAGATGTTCCCTAAAGCGCTCTGCTAGGAGGCGCCCAGTCTCCCCAATGTAGTGGATATCGCATCGGGAGCAACGGATACAATAAATGATATTGGTGGATCTGCAGGTAAAACTTTGATGGATGTGGAAGGCTCCTTTAGGGCCTTGGATAGAGGTGAGGGAGGAGGTGTGGGCGCAGGTTTTGCAATTCCTGCAATGGCAGGGGAAGGTGCCAGGATGGGAGGGTGGATTGAAGGGGGGCGTCGACCTGACCAGGTAGTCGCGGAGGGAACGGTCTTTGCAAAAGGCGGAAAGGGGTGGGGAGGGAAATATATCCCTGGTGGTGGGGTCCGTTTGGAGGTGGCGGAAATGTCGGTGGATGATTTGGTTAATGCGAAGGTTGGTAGGGTGGAAGGTGAGCACCAGGGGTGTTCTGTCCTTGTTACGGTTGGAGGGGTGGAGTCTGAGGGCGGAGGTGCGGGATGTGGACGAGATGCGTTGGAGGGCATCTTTAACCATGCGGGAAGGGAAATTGCAGTCTCTAAAGAAGGACGCCATCTGGTGTGTTCTGTGGTGGAACTGGTCCTCCTGGGAGCAGATACGGTGGAGGCGGAGGAATTGGGAATACGGGATGGCATTTTTGCAGGAGGTAGGGTGGGAAGAGGTGTAATCCAGTTGGCTGTGGGAGTTGGTGGGTTTGTAAAAAATGTCAGTGTCAAGTCGGTCATCATTAATGGAGATAGAGAGGTCTAGGAAGGGGAGGGAGGTGTCAGAGATGGTCCAGGTAAATTTAAGGTCAGAGTGGAATGTGTTGGTGAAGTTGATGAATTGCTCAACCTCCTCGCGGGAGCACGAGGTGGCGCCACTGCAGTCATCAATGTAGCGGAGGAAGAGGTGGGGAGTGGTGCCGGTGTAATTACAGAAGATCAACTGTTCTACGTAGATAACAAAGAGACAGGCATAGCTGGGGCCCATACGTGTGCCCATGGCTACCCCTTTGGTCTGGAGGAAGTGGGAGGATTCGAAGGAGAAATTGTTAAGGGTGAGGACTAGTTCGGCCAAACGAATTAGAGTGTCGGTGGAAGGTGTCTGTTGGGGACGTCGGGAGAGGAAGAAACGGAGGGCTTGGAGGCCCTGATCATGGTGAATGGAGGTGTAGAGGGATTGGATATCCATGGTGAAGATGAGGCGTTGGGGGCCGGGGAAACGGAAGTCTTGGAGGAAGTGGAGGGCGTGGGTGGTGTCTCGAACGTATGTGGGGAGTTCCTGGACTAGGGGGGATAGGACAGTGTCAAGGTAGGTAGAGATGAGTTCAGTGGGGCAGGAGCATGCTGAGACAATGGGTTGGCCAGGGTGGTCAGGCTTGTGGATCTTGGGAAGGAGGTAGAACTGGGCAGTGCGGGGTTCCCGGACTATGAGGTTCGAAGCTATGAGTGGGAGATCTCCTGAGGTGATGAGGTTCTGTATGGTCTGGGAGATGATGGTTTGGTGATGGTGGGTGGGGTCATGGTCGAGGGGCTGGTAGGAAGAGGTGTCCTTGAGTTG
The DNA here is from genome assembly GCF_047496795.1 of Chiloscyllium punctatum. NCBI lineage: Eukaryota > Metazoa > Chordata > Chondrichthyes > Orectolobiformes > Hemiscylliidae > Chiloscyllium > Chiloscyllium punctatum. The sequence goes on from NC_092784.1 coordinate 59,209,335, forward strand.
GCGTTTGGCTTCAGCAGTGTCGAGGTCAGTGCGCCAGACTATCACTGCGCCCCCTTTATCCGCTGGCTTGATGGTGAGGTTGGGATTGGAGCAGAGGCATTGGAGGGCTGCGCATTGTGAGGGTGAGAGGTTGGAGTGGGGGAGGGGGGTAGACAGGTTGAGGCGGTTAATGTCCCGGTGGCAGTTGGAAATGAAGAGGTCGAGGGCAGGTAATAGGCCAGCGCGGGGTGTCCAGGTGGATGCAGTGTGTTGGAGGTGGGCGAAGGGGTCCTCGGAAGGTGGGCGGGAGTCCTGATTGTAAAAGTAAGCTCGGAGGTGGAGGCGGCGGAAGAAGGGCTCGACGTCACGGCGTGTATTAAATTCATTTTTTTCACGGCGTGTATTAAATTCATTTTTTTCTAGATGTAGTCAGCGAAAGTGAGGACTGCAGATGCTGGAATGCCTCTATTCCTGATGAAGGGCTTTTGTCCGAAACGTCGATTTTCCTCATCCTCGGATGCTGCCTGACCTGCTGTACTTTTCTAGCACCACTCTGATCTAAACACACGTCCAGCTGTAGGCTAGTGCTGCATTAGAACAGGTTTCTACTAACAGTGAAAAGTCAGAAGTCAGACAGCATCAGGTGATAGTCCAACAGGTGAAATCACAAGTTTTGAAATAAACCTGTTGGATTATCGCCTGGTGTCATCTGACTTCTGACTTTGACCATCCCAATCCAACGCTGACACCTCCACATCATTGAAAAGAGTGGGGAGCCTTAAAGTGATAGTCATTTAGATAATACCAACTCTGGATATCAAGGGACCACAGTTATGGAGGGAAGGGGAGCATTGCAATGGAGTCGGATAAATTCAGTGGAAATTAATGCAATGAATGTTGATTTTTGCTGCAAGAGGTATATTTCCAGCCTGTTAGTCTTGGACATTCTTGTCTTTCAGATGGCCAACTCCAATTACTGGTCTGCACTTGCCTGTCTGACTGTAACCTGCTCTGTGTATTTTGCTACCTCTGACATTTCCTGTTACAATGACGATGGGCAGCCAGTGGACTGGTAAGTTGAAACATTTTGCTTGCCACATCTGTGACTTGTTCAAATAAGGACCAAGAAAACAAGAGAAGTGACCTTTCTGAGCAGCAAGAGACAACACAAACATGTTCTGGACTTGGCTCTCTTTCCACAGCTGCTGCCAAACCTGCTGAGTTCTTCCAGCAATTTCTGTTTTTGTACAGAGAAACAGGAAAAGACCACTTGATTAGGGAGATAACTCCATGGAATCCCAGAATCCCAACAGGGTGGAAGGAGGCCATTCAGCCCATCGAGTCTGCACTGCCCCTCTGAAGAGCATCCCACTCAGACCAAGCTCCCTACCATATTCTGTAACCCCACAGCTACCCTGACTAATCCATCTAGCCTATACATCATTGAACACTATGGACCATTTCCCATGTCCAATCCACCCTAACCTGGACATGTTTGGACTGTGGGAGGAAACTAGAGCACCTGGAGGGAACCCACGCAAACACGGGGAGAATATGCAAACTCCAAACAAGTGGTCACCCAATGGTGGAATCGAACCCGGTGCTAACCACTGAGCCACTGTGCCACCAAAAGAACTCAGGAGTGGTTTATGAAAGCTCAATCAGTAAAAATATAAAACACATACAATATGTGATGAGGGAGAGGGACTATGTCACTGGACTAGACACTGAGAATTCAGGCTAATGCTGTGGCAACAAAATCAGAAATTGTTGTAGAAGCTCAGCACATCTGGCAGCATCTGTGAAGAGAAATCAAAGTTAGCGTTTCAGGTCAAGTGACTCTTCCTCAGAACTGGGGATGTGGGTTCAGATGGTGGAAAACAGACTTTCCAGTTTTTATGAGTATTTCTATAAACAAATAAAGAGAATTCTAGCCATGGCCACAGACTGTGGTGATCAGTCAATGTGTTACTGTCAAGATAGTGAAAGGTGAAATTGGAGGGGACAAAGGTTCACCTCCTATCTGTCCCCTTGTACAGTACTTCCCCGTCTCCAGCTACAGCCTGTGCCTCGGCAGTGCTGACAAGCAAAGATTTGCAGCATGTGATAGTGCTGCCAGTAGCTGACTAGTATCGGGAAGTGATAATGTTGGGCTGATTTGGACGGAGCGGTCAACACAAACTGTCAGAGTAATGGTGCAACATCAACAAAAGCAGAAGTTCCACACTGAAGCTCCATTCTGTCTCCTCACTGAGTGATAGCGGTTCCTCTCTGAGCTCTGACCATTTCCTTCTCTTCCTCCAGCTCATTGAGGTTTTTGAATTTCAGTAATGCCAGCTCCATTTTCACACGTGATTGTTAACTCAGTAACTGATTGACATAATCTTGCCTTGTTACTGAGTCAAAAAATGTTTTCTAGCAGTGTAGCAAAGAAGAGGGGTGACCTTATCAAGGTTTATAAAATCATGAGGGGCATAGATAAAATGAATGGCAGCTCTCTTTTCCCTCGGGTGGGGGAGTTCAGGACTAAGGGACACATCTTTAAGCTGAGAGGAAATAGATTTTAAAAAGATGAGGGGCAACTTTCTTTACACAGTGTGGTTCACATATGAAATTAACTTCCAGAGGAAGTAATGGATGTGGCTCCAGTTACAACATTTAAAAGACACTTGGATAAGTACATAAACAAGAAACAAGCCTCGGGTGACTGACTGTCTGGAGTTTGCACGTTCTCCCTGTGTCTGCGTGGGTTACCTCCGGGTGCTCCGGTTTCCTCCCACAGTCCAAAGATGTGCAGATCAGGTGAATTGGCCACGCTAAATTGCCCGTAGTGTTAGATAAGGGGTAAATGTAGGGGTATGGGTGGGTTGCGCTTCGGCGGGTCGGTGTGGACTTGTTGGGCCGAAGGGCCTGTTTCCACACTGTAATGTAATGTATTGTAAATGTTTGAAGGGATATGTGCCAAGCCCAGCCAGGTGGAATTAGTTTAGTATGGGATTTTGGTTGGCATAGACTGGTTGGACCAAAGGGTATGATTAGATTAGATTACTTACAGTGTGGAAACAGGCCCTTCGGCCCAACAAGTCCCCGCCGAAGCGCAACCCACCCAGACCCATTCCCCTACATTTATCCCTTCACCTAACACTACGGGCAATTTAGCGTGGTCAATTCACCTAACCTGCACATCTTTGGATTGTGGGAGGAAACCCACGCAGACACGGGGAGAACGTGCAAACTCACACAGACAGTTGCCTGTGGCGGGAATTGAAACCGGGTCCCTGGCGCTGTGAGGCAGCAGTGCTAACCACGGTGTAGCCCCAATGTTTGCATGTTGTATGACTCTGACTCTATAACCTCTTCCTGAATTTGAGATTTAAATTGTCAGCAATCATGTTTTGTCCGACTGACTTGTGTTTTGGCTCCGATCCACTGATCATTTCACAAAACCTGTCCCTCAATGTTTGAGTTTATTAACATAGAAAGGCAATAATCTTGTCCTTGTGAACCTGTGATGGTGACTCAGTGACACTTTGGACATTGTTTGTAATTGTAATTGTTATTTCCATCAATGCTAAATGCCGAGCCAACACTTGGTTTCTATGATTGAGAATTAATTTTATCAGAATATTACACAATTACATCATTAATATTACACAATTGGAACTTCCCCTTCTTGGAACGATTGTCAATTTTCGACTTGTTTCTGGGGTGTAATCCTGTGTTAAGATTTTTAAAGGCATATGAATATCACTGGCAAGACCAGCATTTGTTACCCGTCCCTAGTTGCCTGTTGAGAAGGTGGGTTTGAACTACTGCTGTCCATATGCTGTAGGTGGACCCACAATGCCCTTAGAGTGGGAATTCCATGCATTTGAACCAGTGACAGTGAAAGAGTGGAGATATATTTACAAGTCAGGATGGTGAGTGGAGGGGAACTTGCAGGGTATGGTATTCCCATGTATCTGCTGCATTTGTCTTTCTAGATGGAAGTGTTCTTTGGTGAATTTCTGCAGCGCATCTTGTAGATGGGACACACTGCTGCTACTGAGCGTGGGTGGTAGAGGGAGGGGATGTTGACGTTGGTGAATGGGGTGCCGGTCAAACAGGCTGGATGGTGTCAAGCTCTGCGTTCTGAGTGAGGACGGATGTTGAATTGTGAGCTCCTCCTGACTGGGAATGGTGGAGTGGTGTTTATCACACAAGCTGTCTTTGCAGTTAACATTTGTCACCAACCCTCTCCAACCCTCTCTCTCTCTCCACCCACCCATCTGCTTTCAGGTACATTGTTTACAAGTTACCCGAACATGTCAGTGAAACAGGTTTACAATACATGTACATGGACTCCTCAAGCAATGGCTGGAGAACTGGAAACCGATTGATTAATGACACAGGCTCTGCTGTGGGAGGAACTCTACAGCAGCTCTATGAGAAATCCAAACTACAGGTAACTAAAGGGTTGTTTGACTATCAGGGTTGAGCAGTGTATCAGGTTTGCGCTCAAACGTTAATCAGCCCAGGGAACCAAATTCTGACATTTCTCACAGTGGATTTGAGAAAGAAATCATTTGCGTTTATATAGCAACTTCCACCATGTCCGCTGTCTCTAAGCACTTTACAGGCAATGAGGTACATTGTGGAGTGTAGCCACTGACACGATATCTAATTTGTGCACAGCGAGCTCCACCAAACAGCAATCTGATAATGACCAGATCATCAGTTTTTGAGGGATTAGTGTTCAGCTCTCAGTGAGATCTCCCCTCCACTGAAATTAAAAAGTTGCCATTCAATTCTTTTTCAGCTCCACTCGAGAGGGAAGAATGATTTAATTAGAAGCGGTACATACCCAAAGGATTTGCCCATATATCAGGCCAGTCTAGTAAAATATCATCCAGTCACTGATCTTTAATTTATTGGTCAGTGGATTGAGTCTAGACGCTGGGAGGTCATGTTGCGGCTGTACAGGACATTGGTTAGGCCACTTTTGGAATACTGCGTACAATTCTGGTCTCCCAAAGATGTTGTCAAACTTGAAAGGACTCAAAAAAGATTTAGAAGGATGTTGCCAGGGTTGGAGGATGTGAGCTATGGGGAGAGGCTGAACAGGCTGGAGCTGTTTTCCCTGGAGTGTCGGAGGCTGAGGTTTGTAAAATCATGAGTGGCATGGATAGGGTAAATAGACTAGGTCTTTTCCCCAGGGTGGGGGAGTCAAAAATTAGAGGGCACAAATTTAAGGTGAGGAGGGAAAGACTTAAAAGGGACCTGAGGGGCAATGTTTTTATGCAGAGGGTGGTGCATGTATGGAATGAGCTGTCAGAGGAAGTGGTGGAGGCTGGTACAATTACAACATTTAAAAGGCATCTGAATGGGTACATGAATAGAAAGGGTTTGGAGGGATATGGGTCAAATGCTGGCAAATGGGACCAGATTATATTAGGACATCTGGTCTGCATAGACGAGTTGAACCTTAGGGTCTGTTTCTGTGCTGTACATCTCTGTGACTCTAATTCCCTCAGACATTCTCCATGTGTGGGAGAAAGTAAAGACAGCAGATGCTGCAGATCAGAGTTGAAAGGTGTGGTGCTGAAAAAGAGCACAGTCGGTCAGGCATTTTCTATGTGTGGTCAAATATCATTTCTGAAGTGATTCTTCCATGGGATATAGGTTTCATTGTCAAGAACACACTTACCTGTAACATAAAATGCAATGAGAATCCATTTCACTGCTGAAATTTGTAATTGGTGGGGCTTTGTGATTTTATCTTCATCTCCTTCCTCTGCTTTGTTTTTCCAGAGGGACCAAGTAGCATATGTGCTCTATAATGACCAGATCCACCTCTCCTCGAACAGTTATGGTGGACATACGAAAGGTGATGAGCAATACCTGGATTGTACTGTTTCCTCTCAAGCTCCAGGCCAGAAGAAATGTTCTGATTATTCTGAGTGTTTGTTTCAAATGTCAGGAACTCGTTTTCCCCTGCCTCCACTCTACATCATTATATATCAACTTGAAATACATGACTGAGTCAATGATTTCTCTGGCCTGTTCTCTGTCATTCCTCGTTTCCATCCTTGTCTAAGGCTGAGGTTTTGTTACCTCAGGACTTGTCTGTTACAATATTCTCTGGCCACCTTGAGAATTCTGCTGCCTAAACTCATGACCACTTCCATCTACAAGGGCATCAGCTACATGGGAACATCACCACCTTCAAGTTCCCCTCCAAGCCACTCACTATCCTCGCCATTCCTTCACTGTCGCTGGGTCAAAATCCTGGAATCCCCTCCCTAACAGTGGGTGGACTGCAGTGGTTCAAGAAAGCAGCTCACCACCAACTTCTCAAGAGCAACTTAGGGACAGGCAATAAAATGCTGACCCAGCCCGTGACACCCCACATCACACAAATGAAGTTTTTAAAAAAAGTACTCATTCTCATCATCCATCTTTCATTCAGTTCAGCCAATCTAATATTCAGTTTTCAAGTTTCTCCATGGTTTCCCTTTCTCTCCCTATCTCTGAAACCTCCTCCAGCTCTATAATCCTCTACAAACACGTCACTCTTTCGATTCTTATGCAGCATGGTCATCTCTTTTCTACCTTGGTCCATGACCAAATAAAAACGAAGATTGCTGGAGAAACCCAGCAACCATTTCAGGTCCTAGACAAAGAAGTCAATGGATATGTCGACCTTTAGACTAGGTCACTGGACACAAAACATTAACTCTGCTTCTCTCTCCACAGATGCAGCCAGACCTGATGAGTTTCTCCAGCAATATGCGTTTTTATGTGGGCGGCACGGTGGCACAGTGGTTAGCACTGCTGCCTCACAGTGCCAGAGATCCGGGTTCAATTCCCGCCTCAGGTGACTAACTGTGTGGAGTTTGCACGTTCTCCCCGTGTCTGTGTGGGTTTCCTCCGGGTGCTCCGGTTTCCTCCCACAGTCCAAAGATGTGCAGGTCAGGTGAATTGGCCATGCTAAATTGCCCCTAGTGTTAGGTAAGGGGTAAATGTAGGGGTATGGGTGGGTTGCGCTTCGGCGGGGCGGTGTGGACTTGTTGAGCCGAAGGGCCTGTTTCCACACTGTAAGTAATCTAATCTATTGTTTCATCATCCAATCCTATTTGATGATGTTCCTCTGCCATGCCTTGGGACATTTAACTCTGTAAAAGGAGCTCTATAAATACAGGTGGTTGTTGTATTCTCAACTTTTTCAGAGTCAAATACTCAAACCACTGGCTGACAGGATGTCAGTTCTTGGTGCTTCCTTTGTGCCAAGACTAGAGTAATTCACCCAGTGTGAGTTGAACTATATGAATGCTGGAGGTGTTTCCTGATTAGTGTATGTTTTATTCTCAGGAGTTGTCCTTTTGGATGACAGACAAGGTTTCTGGTTGGTCCACAGCACTCCGTACTTCCCACCCAGAACTGACCAATCCTACATTTGGCCACACAATGGAGAGAAAAATGGACAGTCCTTCCTGTGTGTTACCTACCGATATGACCAGTTTAAAGATATTGGTGAGAGGATTACTCAGTCAGCATTGCTGCTTTACCTTCAGGATAATGAAAAGCCCTATTTTGAGACTCTGTTAGTCATGGTACAGACGGTACGGCCTCCCTAAATATGTCAATTTGCTCATGGAAGCTAGGAGTTGCCGTACAGATGGTTCTTCTATGATGTGATGGTTGCATTCTTGTGCAACGTTGTCCTACAGAAAAATCGTGCTTTACAAACAGCGTTTGAAGTGTTGGCGATGCAATCGCGTTACAGCCAACACGTGTTTTAAAAGTTTGTGCTTTAGTAACACTGTCCTCAGTTCATCAAATAGCAAATTTGTGTTAATGAAATGCACGTTATAACAGAATGACCTGTACTAGAAATAAGTTCGATCAAACTCCGGGGCTACAAAGGGATTATCTATTTTTAGGTGGTTGGTTAGCTCAGTTGGCAGGATGGCTGGTGATGCCAACAGTGTGGGTTCGATTCCTGCACTGGCTGAGGTTACCATGATAGACTTGTCTTCTCATCCTCTTCTCTTGCCTGAGGCTATGCGACCCTCTGGTTAATCCATCCCCAAGCATCTCAATCTAAAGTTACTGAAGGAATGAAGTGCCCGGCAGCGCCCGCAGTTAACTGGACCCAAACATGCGACCAGACAGATTTCAAAGAAATCGATGTAGCTACTGAGCTAAAGCTGGTGCCAGGCTTTTGCCTGAAATGTCGATTTTCCTGCTCCTCGGATGCTGCCTGAACTGCTGTGCTTTTCCAGCACCACTCTAATCTAGAATCTGGTTTCCCGCATCTGCAGTCATTGTTTTTACCGATCTCAATCTAAAGACAGAGCAGCCCGGCAAGGACTTACAAAGCTATGGTAGCTTTTTAAAGTATTTTTAAAAAGAATATTCAACCTGGATTCTTAACCAACATTCATTGGACACAGTTTGGCCCAAGAGGCCTAGGGACGGTAGATCTTCAGGCCTCATAATGATGGGGTCCTACTGTTGGTAAATTGGTAAATATTTGGGGCGCACACATTTTCAGAGAGAACGGTGACTATGTGGAACCCTTGGCCTCAGAGCTCTCAAGGCGCAGAATGTAGATGTGTTTACAAGGAGATGCTAGAATCCAAGCAGGAGGCTGGAAGAACACAGCAAGCCAGGGTTACCCCCAAAACCTCGACATCTCCGCCTCCTGATGCTGCCTGACTTGCTGTGTTCTTGTGTTTTTACGAAGAAGCTGGATAACCATGAGGGAGAAGGGGGTTAAGTAGATGGGGGTTCGAAGTGGGGTAGGTACTGCTGCTGATGTGGATGGGCTGAATGGACTGTGTGTGTGTGTGATGTAGACTCAATAGCAGGCTCCTATGTCCTGTGAAACATCAACCTCCAGGAAGACAGAATAATTCACCAACCTCTTCAGTGCGAGGGGAAAAGGAACATGTTCTGAATTGGCCTTTAAATTTTTATTTTAATTGTTTATTCATTTAAAGGGTTGCATTGGTGTGTGTATATCCAGAAACGTCTAATGGCTCTGCGCTTCCTTTTGCAGGTACGCAGTTGTTGTACAATAATCCTCATGTCTACGATTATTTGATCCCACCCTCTTTTGCCAAAGACCTGGTGAACCTGAACAAGGCAGCGACCGGGGAAAAGCTGGAGACCCCTCCCTGGCAGAGTAAACTCGTCCTCTCATCAGCAGCTGGAAAACATTTCACCAGTTTTGCGAAGAGCAGGAAATTTGGGGATGGTAAGGTACTTGTCACTGTCTCTCTCTCTCTTTTCTCACAATCTTTCTCCCTGATTCCCTGTTCCGCCCTCTCTCCAAATTAATCTTGGGCATTGGCTCCTTACCAACTGTTCCAGTTCACAGTCACTTCCTGTTTAACAACACATGCTGGAGAACACAGTGGGTCAGACAGGATCCATGGAGAGAGAGCAGTTTAACTCAAAATGGTAGCTTACTCTCTGTCTGTCTGTCTCTCTCTTTTTCTCTCTCTCTCTTTCCTGTCCCTGGATTCTGCCTGACCCGCTATGATTTCCAGCATTTTATGTTTTCTTGAAAAGCAACACCTGCAGTAATTTGTTCCTACTTCCTGCTTAAACCTGTCCCATTCCTGTAGAGTTATGTCCCATAGCCAACTTCATAAGGTTGTTGGATGTAAATAAAATGTGTGGGGCCGTGGGAGCAGAGCAATGGTGTGGACTGATTGGAGACAACTCAGGCGTGTTGGCAGTACAAGATCCAATTGAATCTACCACCACAACCCTCAGGCTGCATGTTCCATATCCCAATAACTCTCTCTCAGCATTTAAAAAAAAGAGAAAAACTCTCCTTTGGCTTTGTTGTGTTCTTAAACCAATTACCTTTCAATTTGTATTCTTCTCTGCACCTTCCTGTTAGTGCAAACAATTTATCTTCTTTCTAATCTGTTAAAAGCTGGTTATAATTTTGAACTTGATTAAATCTCCCCTTTACTGTATGAGTCTTAAATCGAGCTCTTTCTGCTGCTACACGTTACACAGCAGATGCCTTGGATTGTGCTACCAGAGAAAGTGATGGGAGCAGATAAAGTAGCAGCATTCAGGAAGCACCTGGACGAATACGTAAATAAGAAAGGAATAGAGGGATATGGATCCTGTAAGTGAAGACAGTTTTAGTATGGAAGAGTATAATGTGTCAGCACAGGCTTGGAGGGCCGAAGGGCCTATACCTGTGCTGTATTGTTCTTTGTATAACTGAGTGTAGCTGGGGAGGATTCCAACACTCTAGCTATTTTAATTCCAGCCTCCCATTTGCATCCTTAGTTTCCAGACACTAAGTCTAATCCTAATTAGAAGAGGCAGGTATTATTGTATGGAATTTCATAGACTGTGCAGCACAGAAACAGCCCATTCAGCCCATCTGATCCGTACTAGTGCATGTGTTCCACATGAGCCCTCACATCCTTACTCCATCTCACTCAATCAACATACTTATCCATTTCTTTCTCCAGTGTTCATCCAGCTCCCTTTCAATAGAATTGTTATTTATCTTGCTATAGACTAGGCCAGACCACTCAAAACATTATTAAGCAGGCAGCCCCAAACCTAACTTTGTAATTTATTTCGGTAAGTGTACAGTGAAAATTACCCGGAGTAAGATAGCTAGGTTGACTACTAGATTTTAAAACAGACAAAACATTATTCACAAAATTACACAATGAAAAACAAAGAACAGAATAATGAACCCTGACAGAACTCAGCCTGTCCAGCTAGACTTAATTATGTTGTTCTGAATATATGCAACAATCCCAATAAGCAAACTCCCTTTAAAACCTTCAACATGCTTCCAGGTTGAAGTTGAAGGGCAGAAAAGAGAGACAGTTTCCACACAGCTTCCTTTTGAACTTGCCAGTTCAAGACTAAACTAAAACTGCTCAGCTCACCTCGGCTAGAGAGCTGACCACTCCTCTCTCTTTATACGGGCCACTTCTAAAGCATGACCACTTTGGCCTGGAGTCCCATCTGTTTACATATAAACAAAAGGCCTCACAAAATCCTTTACATCTCTGTACCAAACCAGACTGATTGGAGCCCGGCCCAGTTGATTGCCCCTCTGAAAAAAAACAGGGACAGAATCTCCTCGAGCCAAGGAACAGCTTTTACCAAAAAAAGGGATGAGCCTTGTGACAATCTCAACCACGTGTTGGAGTATCACATTTCTCACTGTTCACTTTTATTATAGTTCGTTCTCCTGCCTGGATTTGTAAGTGACTGTTGAATGTCGATGGGCTGATTGGAAGAGGTAGAGAGCTTCATGAATGTGCCCTTGTATTGCAGATTTATACTCTGGCTGGGTGGCAGACTCCTTTCAGAGCGATCTGTTGGTTCAGACCTGGCCAAACTCTGTACACACTCTCCCATCCAACTGCACCATGACGTACTCTGTGTACAACGTGAAGGTCATTACCTTCAACACACAGCTTAGCTTCAAAAGCAGCGTGGATCATTCGAAATGGTGTGTGACAAGACCAGGCTCAGACGTGAAGTGGACCTGCATTGGGGATATCAACCGAGACCAGGCACAGGAGCACAGAGGAGGTGGAACGGTCTGCACTGATGATCCAGCCGTCTGGGATTCTTTCTCGAATTTGGTTGCATCCTGTGAGTTTTGTGCATGCACTTGCAGTGAGAAGGAAAGCAGGAGCATACGAGCTGAGGCTTGGACTGTGGTTTAAGGGTAAACACATAATTGTTTGTTTCTGCTTTGCTTCTCTACGTCTGCATTCTCGAAACTGTTTGTTTGTTTGTAGATCGGTCCACAGAGAGAGATTTGCTGGCGTCCCATCTGGCCAGCTTCAATCCAGGCTCTGTCCCTCAAGCAGGCAATCATCTCATGATCTTTCTTTCAGACCCATATTTCGGATGAGACACAAATCAAACCCTCCAACTCTCCATGGGGGCTGAAAAGACCCCATGACCACTATTTCAAAGGGGAGCTGGGAGATCACCCCCAATGCACTGGCCAATATTTATTCTCAAACCAACCTGAACCAGATTATCCAATTTTTGCTTGTTGTGAGAGCTTGCAGTGTGCAAATTGGCTGCTAGGTTTCCTGTATTACACCAATGACTAGACTTCAGAAGTACCTCATTGGCTGTAAGACAGTTTGCAACATTTTAAGGTCATGCGAGGTGTTGTAGAAATGCAAGATGTCCCTTTCATTACGTGGTTCCGGTTAGTATTCCCCTGCCTCCATTCCTAACATTTGAACTTTGAAGTGAAACACACACATTTTGCTGAAGGATTGCAAGGGCTCACATCACCCAGCTACATGAGAGTGTCCAGAGGAAGCTGTGTACCCTTCCATTGGAGCTTGGAACTAATTCTGCTCTTACTAACCTATATCTTCCTCCCCACTATAAAGTGAGACACCGTGAAGCCCCACATCCCCCAATCCTTCTCACAGATGTAGAAACATTAAAAGAATTGCAGCACAGAACACCTGCGTCACTCAGGTTCTGGTATATCTTTGTCTTGTTTGTCCTTGCTTTGCATTGAGATTGCTTGTATCGGGGAGGTGCAGTGGCTCAGTGGTTAGCACTGCTGCCTCACAGCACCAGGGACCAGAGTTCAATTCCACACTTGAGCGACCGCCTGTGCGGAGTTTGCACATTCTCCCTGTGTCTGCATGGGTTTCCTCTGGGTGCTCCGGCTTCCTCCCATCATCCAAAAATGTGCAGGTTAGGTGGAACTGGCCGTGCTAGAGTGCTCAGGGATGTGTAGGTTAGGTGCATTAGTCAGGGGCAAATGTAAGAGTAGTAGGGAATGGGTTTGTGTGGGATACTCTTCAGAGGGTCAGTGTGGACTAGTTGGGCTGAAGGGCCTCTTTCTACACCGTAGGGGTTCTGTGATTTTTCTGTTGCAGTGCAATGCTAAAACTGGAAACTCTACAGTGATTAACATCCTTTTGTATCCTGTCCACCATCTACAAGGCACAAGCCAGGAATGTGATGGAATATTCCCCCACTTGCCCTGGATGGGTGCAGCTCCAATAACACTCAAGAAGCTCGACACCATCTGGGACAAAGCATATGTTTGATTGGCACCAAACATTCAGTCCCTCCACCACCGACGCTCCAGTAGCAGCAGTGTGTACTATCTACAAGATGCACTGCAGAAAATCACGAAGATCCTCAGACAGCTCCTTCCAAATCCATGACCTGTACCACCGAAAAGGACAAGGGCAACAGATACATAGGAACACTTTTACCCCCTGCAAGCTCTCCTCCAGGCCACTCACCATCCTGACTTGGAAATAGGTTGTTGTTTCTTCAGTTTCACTGGACATCCACCATAGCAGCACCGTGTGTGGTCTTTACCACCCCAAGGACTGAAACCGTTGAAGAAGGCAGCTCCCACCACCTTGTCCAGAGCAGTTAGGGAGGGGCTATAAATGTTGGCCCAGCCAGTGAGGCCCACATTCCATTTAATAATTTTAAAAAGTAAATGTATCGGATGTTTTTAACCACTCACTGCTGACAGTACACTGTTTAATTTATAGCATTGATTTAGCGAATTTTGAGAAGATTTGTAGCTCAGGTTGAGGTTCTGGATGTAGGTTTGCTCGCTGAGCTGGAAGGTTCATTTCCAGACGTTTTGTCACCCTACTAGGTAACATCTTCAGTGGGCCTCAGGTGAAGCACCGTACATGATACCTGCTTTCTATGTATATGTTTGTGTTTCATTGGGTTGGTGATGTCATTTCCTATTCTTTTTCTCAGGGGGTGGTAGATGGGGTCTAACTCGGTGTGTTTGTTGATAGAGTTGCTAGAAGCATGACATTCCAAACCGGAACTCTATCAACAAACACACCGAGTTAGACCCCATCTATCACCGCTTGAGAAAAAGAACAGGAAATGACATCACCCACACAAAGAAACCCAAACATATAAATTGAAAGCAGGAATCATGTACAATGCTTCACCTGAGGCCCACTGAAGATGTTGCCTAGTAGGGTGATGAAACGTCTGGAAAATGAACCTTCCAGCTCAGCGAGCAAACCTACATTCATAGCATTGACTCTCCTGAATCATTAATAAATTGGATGCTGACCTTGTTGCATAACAGAATAAATCCTTCTTTTTAACCAGACATTTTTGCTGTGGATTTACTGTCAATGAACTAAGCTTTGAATGTACTCCCAATATCAATCCATACAGCATGTACACGACACAGCTGGGAAAACCTACACTGACATGCGTCACGTAAGGAAGTTATTCAGTCCTTTGTGTCTTGTGCTGGGTCTTTGAAAGCGCTCTCCCTGTAGTCAGACGCTGCCCCCCCCCCCACCTCCCAATTCCACTGCTCTTGCTGCCCCCTACAATCATTTCTATCTCCAGTACCATTGAATTCCCTTTTAAGAAAGTTATTCCTTTGACTTTTTTCACTACATTGGCATAGTTATAATGTCACAGGTCTAGTGACCCTGACCCCCTTCTGCCCCAGCGTGATGCTTTGGTGACAGGGGTTCAAATCTCACCATGGCATATGGTGATTCAATAAAATCTGGACATTTTTTTTAAAAAAAAACCATGGTACAATTGTCAGTTCTTGAAAAAAAAATCACACCTAGGTCACTCACGTCCTTCAGAGAAGGAAATGTGTCATCCTTGCCCACTCTGGTCTACATGTAACCCTGTGGTTGACTCTTAACACCCTTGATGTGGTCCTGGCAAGTCACTCAAGTCAGTGGGCAGTTAGAGATGGGCAGGAAGTGCTGGTCCAGCCAGCAATACCATGAACAAAAGTTAAAAACTTATTTTAAGCAGCACTGCCCACACTGAGTGAAATAAAACATTTTCACCCCTCCACTTCATTCTAAGATTACCAAAGATCTTGATCAATTGGACCAATGGGCTTGATCAATTGGACCAATGGGCTGAGGAGTGGTAGACGGAGTTAAGTTTGGATAAATGTGAAGTGTGGAATTTGGTAACACAGGCAAGGGCAGGACTTCTACAATTAATGGTAGGGCCCTCGATAGCCTTCTCAAACAGAGACCTACAGAATGGGGAAGGGGTGTGAGGGTGAATGGGGAGGAGGGTGTGAGGGTGAATGGGGAGGGGGATGTGAGGGTGAATGGGGAGGGGGGTGTGAGGGTGAATGGAGGGGGGGGTGTGAGGGTGAATGGGGAGGGGATGTGAGGGTGAATGGGAAGGGGGGTGTGTGAGGGTGAATGGAGGGGGGGGTGTGAGGGTGAATGGAGAGGGGGATGTGAGGGTGAATGGGAAGGGATGTGAGAGTGAATGGGAAGGGATGTGAGAGTGAATGGGAAGGGATGTGAGAGTGAATGGGAAGGGATGTGAGAGTGAATGGGAAGGGGGTGTGTGAGGGTGAATGGGGAGGGGATGTGTGAGGGTGAATGGGGAGGGGGGTGTGAGGGTCAATGGGGAAGGGATGTGAGAGTGAATGGGAAGGGGGTGTGAGGGTGAATAGGGAGGGGGGTGTGTGAGGGTGAGTGGGGAGGGGATGTGTGAGGGTGAATGGGGAGGGGGGTGTGAGGGTGAATGGAGAGGGGGATGTGAGGGTGAATGGAGAGGGGGATGTGAGGGTGAATGGGAAGGGATGTGAGAGTGAATGGGAAGGGATGTGAGAGTGAATGGGAAGGGATGTGAGAGTGAATGGGAAGGGGGTGTGAGGGTGAATGGGAAGGGGGTGTGTGAGGGTGAATGGGGAGGGGATGTGTGAGGGTGAATGGGGAGGGGGGTGTGAGGGTCAATGGGGAAGGGATGTAAGGGTGAATGGGAAGGGGGTGTGAGGGTGAATGGGGAGGGGGGTGTGTGAGGGTGAGTGGGGAGGGGATGTGTGAGGGTGAATGGGGAGGGGGGTGTGAGGGTGAATGGAGAGGGGGATGTGAGGGTGAATGGGAAGGGATGTGAGAGTGAATGGGAAGGGATGTGAGAGTGAATGGGAAGGGATGTGAGAGTGAATGGGAAGGGGGTGTGAGGGTGAATGGGAAGGGGGTGTGTGAGGGTGAATGGGGAGGGGATGTGTGAGGGTGAATGGAGAGGGGTTTGGAGGGTGAATGGGGAGAGGAATGCGAGGGTGAATGGAGAGGGGTTTGGAGGGTGAATGGGGAGAGGAATGCGAGGGTGAATGGGGGTGTGTGAGAGTGAATGGAGAGGGGGTTGGGAGGGTGAATGGAGATGGTTTTGGAGGGTGAATGGAGAGGGTTTTGGAGGGTGCATGGGGAGAGGGTGTGAGGGTGAATGGGGAGGGGCTTGTGAGGGTGAATGGGGGGGTGTGTGAGGGTGAATGGGGAGGGCGTTGGAGGGTGAATGTGGAGGGATTGTAAGGGTGAATGTGGAATGGTGGTTTGGAGGGTGAATGGAGAGGGGGTTGAAGGGTGAATGTGGAGGGGGGTGTCAGGGTGAAATTTAAATGGTGGGTTGGAGGGTGAATAGAGAATTGGTGTGAGGGTGAATGTGGAATGAGGGGTTGGAGGATGAATGTGGAATGGTGGGTTGGAGGATGAATTGAGACGGGGTTGGAGGATGAATTGAGACGGTGTGTGAGGGAGCATTGAGAGGGTGTGTGAGGGTGAATAGAGAGGGGGTGTGAGGGTGAATAGAGAGGGGGGTGTGAGGGTTGATAGAGAGGGGGTGTGAGGTGAATAGAGAGGGGGTTTGGAGGGTGAATTGAGAGGGGGTTTGGAGGGTGAATTGAGAGGGGGGTGTGAGGGTAAATGGTGGGGGGTGTGAGGGTAAATGGAGGGGGGTGTGGGTGAATGGAGGGGGGGTGTGAGGGTGAATGGACAGGGGGGTGTGAGGGTGAATGGGGGGGGTTGGAGGGTGAACAGAGAGGGGGGAGTTGGAGGGTGAACAGAGAGGGGGTTTGGAGGGTGAATAGAGGGGAGGTTGGAGGGTGAACAGAGGGGGGTTTGGAGGGTGAACAGAGAGGGGTTTGGAGGGTGAACAGAGAGGGGGTGTGAGGGTGAATGGAGGGGGTGGGGGTTGGAGGGCGAATGGAGGGGTGTGTGAGGGTGAATGGAGGGGGTGTTGGAGGGTGAATGGAGGGGGGTGTAAGGGTGAATGGAGGGGGGGTTGGAGGGTGAATGGAAGTGGGTGTGAGGGTGAATAGAGGGGGTGGGGGTCAGAGAGTCAATGGAGGGGGCCGGGGTTGGAGGGCGAATGGAGGGGGTCGGGGTTGGAGGGCAAATAGAGGGGTGTGTGAGGGTGAATGGAGGGTGGAGGTTGGTGGGCGAATGGAGGGGTGTGTGAGGGTGAATGGATTGGGGGTTGGAGGGTGAACAGAGGGGGGGGTTGGAGGGTGAACGGGGGGGGTTGGAGGGTGAACAGAAGGGTGTGTGAGGGTGAATGGAGGGGGGGTTTGGAGGACGAATGGCGGGATGTGTGAGGGTGAATGGAGGGGGGGGTTTGGAGGGCGAATGGCGGGATGTGTGAGGTGAATGGAGGGGGGGTGTGAGGGTGAATGGAGGGGGTGGTTGGAGGATGAACAGAGGGGAGTGTGAGGGTGAATGGAGGGGTGGTTTGGAGGGTGAATGGAGGGGGTGGGGGTTGGAGGGTGAATGGAGGGGGGTTGGAGGGTGAATGGAGGGGGGTGTGAGGGTGAATGGAGGGGTGGGGGTTGGAGGGTGAATGGAGGGGGGTGTGAGGGTGAATGGAGGTGGTGGGGATTGGAGAGTGAATGGAGGGGGGTGTGAGGGTGAATGGAGGGGGTGGGGGTTGGAGGGTGAATGGAGGGGGATGTGAGGGTGAATGGAGGGGGTGGGGGTTGGAGGGTGAATGGAGGGGGGTGTGAGGGTGAATGGAGGGGGTGGGGGTTGGAGGGTGAATGGAGGGGTGGGGGTTGGAGGGTGAATGGAGGGGTGTGTGAGGGTGAATGGTGGGGGTGGGGGTTGGAGGGTGAATGGAGGGGGTGTGTGAGGGTGAATGGAGGAGGTGGGGGTTGGAGGGTGAATGAAGGGGGGGTTGGAGGGTGAATGGAGGGGTTGGGGGTTGGAGAGTGAATGGAGGGGGTGGGGGTTGGAGGGTGAATGGAGGGGGGTGTGAGGGTGAATGGAGGGGGGTGGGTGTTGGAGGGTGGAATGGAGGGGGGTGTGAGGGTGAATGGAAGGGGTGGGGGTTGGAGGGTGAATGGAGGGGGGTGTGAGGGTGAATGGAGGGGGTGGGTGTTGGAGGGTGAATGGAGGGGGGGTGTGAGGGTGAATGGAGGGGGTGGGTGTTGGAGGGTGAATGGAGGGGGGTGTGAGGGTGAATGGAGGGGGTGGGGGTTGGAGGGTGAATGGAGGGGGGTGTGAGGGTGAATGGAGGGGGGTGTGAGGGTGAATGGAGGGGGTGGGGATTGGAGGGTGAATGGAGGGGGGGTGTGAGGGTGAATGGAGGAGGTGGGGGTGTGAGGGGTGAATGGAGGAGGTGGGGGGGTGTGGGGTGAATGGAGGGGGTTGGGGTTGGAGGGTGATGGAGGGGGGTGTGAGGGTGAATGGAGGGGGTGGGGGTTGGAGGGTGATGAAGGGGGGGGTTGGAGGGTGAATGGAGGGGTTGGGGGTTGGAGGTGATGGAGGGGGTGGGGGTTGAGGGTGAATGGAGGGGGGTTGTGAGGGTGATTGGAGGGTGGGGGTTGGAGGGTGAATGGAGGGGGTGGGGGTTGGAGGGTGAATGGAGGGGGGGTGGGGGTGGGTGAGGGTGAATGGAGGGGGGTGTGAGGGGTGAATGGGGGGGTGGGGGTTGGAGGGTGAATGGGGGGGGGGGTGTGGGTGTGGGTGAATGGAGGGGGTGTGGGGTTGGAGGGTGGTGGGGGGGGTTGGGTGGGGTGATGGAGGGGGGGTGTGAGGGTGATGGGGGGGGTGGGGGTTGGAGGGTGATGGAGGGGGTGTTGGTGGGTGATGGAGGGGGTGGGGGTTGGAGGGTGAATGGAGGGGGTGGGGGGTTGGAGGGTGAATGAGGGGGGTGTGAGGGTGAATGGTGGGGGGTGGGGGTTGGAGGGGTGAATGGAGGGGGTGGGGGTTGGAGGGTGAATGGAGGGGGTGGGGGTTGGAGGGTGGATGGGGGGGGTGTGAGGGTGATGGAGGGGGTGGGGGTTGGGGGTGATGGAGGGGGGGTGTGAGGGTGAATGGAGGGGGTGGGGGTGGAGGGTGATGGAGGGGGGGTGTGAGGGTGAATGGAGGGGGGGGGGTGGGGTTGGAGGGTGATGGAGGGGGGTGTGAGGGTGAATGGAGGGGGTGGGGGTTGGTGGGTGAATGGAGGGGGGTGTGAGGGTGCTGGAGGGGGTGGGGGTTGGAGGGTGAATGGAGGGGGGTGTGGGGTGATGGAGGGGGTGGGGGTTTGGGGGTGAGGGGGGGTGTGGGGTGGGTGGTGAGGGGGGGGGGATTGGAGGGTGAATGGAGGGGTGGGGGTTGGAGGGTGATGGAGGGGGGGTGTGAGGGTGAATGGAGGGGGTGGGGGTTGGAGGGTTAATGGAGGGGTGGGGTTGGAGGGTGAATGGAGGGGGTGGGGTTGGAGGGTGATGGGGGGGGTGTGAGGGTGAATGGAGGGGGTGGGGGGTTGGGGGTGATGGGGGGGGTGTGAGGGTGGTGGGGGGGTGGGGGGTTGGTGGGTGATGGGGGGGGTGTGAGGGTGAATGGAGGGGGTGGTGGTTGGTGGGTGAATGGAGGGGGTGGGGGTTGGAGGGTGAATGGAGGGGGTGGGGGTTGGAGGGTGAATGGAGGGGGGTGTGAGGGTGAATGGAGGGGGTGGGGGTTGGAGGGTGAATGGAGGGGGTGGGGGTTGGAGGGTGAATGGAGGGGTATGTGAGGGTGAATGGAGGGGGTGGGGGTTGGAGGGTGAATGGAGGGGGGTGTGAGGGTGAATGGAGGGGGTGGGGGTTGGAGGGTGAATGGAGGGGGGGGTGAGGGTGAATGGAGGGGGTGGGGGTTGGAGGGTGAATGGAGGGGGGTGTGAGGGTGAATGGAGGGGGTGGGGGTTGGAGGGTGAATGGAGGGGGGTGTGAGGGTGAATGGAGGGGTGGTGGTTGGAGGGTGAATGGAGGGGGTGGGGGTTGGAGGGTGAATGGAGGGGGTGGGGGTTGGAGGGTGAATGGAGGGGGGTGTGAGGGTGAATGGAGGGGGTGGGGGTTGGAGGGTGAATGGAGGGGGTGGGGGTTGGAGGGTGAATGGAGGGGTATGTGAGGGTGAATGGAGGGGGTGGGGGTTGGAGGGTGAATGGAGGGGGGTGTGAGGGTGAATGGAGGGGGTGGGGGTTGGAGGGTGAATGGAGGGGGGTGTGAGGGTGAATGGAGGCGGTGGGGGTTGGAGGGTGAATGGAGGGGGTGGGGGTTGGAGGGTGAATGGAGGGGGTGGGGGTTGGAGGGTGAATGGAGGGGGTGGGGGTTGGAGGGTGAATGGAGGGGGTGGGGGTTGGAGGGTGAATGGAGGGGTGTGTGAGGGTGAATGGAGGCGGTGGGGGTTGGAGGGTGAATGAAGGGGGTGGGGGTGTGAGGGTGAATGGAGGGGGTGGGGGTTGGAGAGTGAATGGAGGGGGGTGTGAGGGTGAATGGAGGGGGTGTGTGAGGGTGAATGGAGGGGGTGTGTGAGGGTGAATGGAGGGGGGTGGGGGTGTGAGGGTGAATGGAGGGGGGTGTGAGGGTGAATGGAGGGGGTGGGGGTTGGAGAGTGAATGGAGGGGGGTGTGAGGGTGAATGGAGGGGGTGGGGGTTGGAGAGTGAATGGAGGGGGGTTGGAGGGTGAATGGAGGGGGTGGGGGTTGGAGGGTGAATGGAGGGGGGTGTGAGGGTGAATGGAGGGGGTGGTGGTTGGAGGGTGAATGGAGGGGGTGGGGGTTGGAGAGTGAATGGAGGGGGGTTGGAGGGTGAATGGAGGGGGTGGGGGTTGGAGGGTGAATGGAGGGGGGTGTGAGGGTGAATGGAGGGGGTGGGGGTTGGAGGGTGAATGGAGGGGGGTGTGAGGGTGAATGGAGGGGGTGGGGGTTGGAGGGTGAATGGAGGGGGTGGGGGTTGGAGGGTGAATGGAGGGGGTGGGGGTTGGAGGGTGAATGGAGGGGGGTGTGAGGGTGAATGGAGGGGGTGGGGGTTGGAGGGTGAATGGAGGGGGTGGGGGTTGGAGGGTGAATGGAGGGGGGTGTGAGGGTGAATGGAGGGGGTGGGGGTTGGAGGGAATGTGCGTCAAAGGGCGAAGTGCGCCGCCGGTCCTGCAGAGGGCGCTCACCTAGCAACCGGGGCGACCTGCACTCTCAACCAAACTCGCTGGCGACTGGCGTGATGGACGTGCGGACGTCCAATGGGAGGGTGAGATGGGGGCGGGGGCAGCCAATAGAAAGCGGGCCCTGGCCTCGCCCAGCAGGTTCGGTGGCGCCCGGGGGTTGGGGGGGGAGGGGAAAGAAGATGGCGCCGAGCTGGAACAAGCGCCCGATTGCGAGGAAGAAAAGCAATGTCCTGAGGAATTTATCCCGGCTGAAGGTACTGGAATGGGGGCGCAGTTAATAACAAGTGTGCATTTTGCCGGGTGAATCCCACCCTCCCTCAGTAAGACGGGGGGGTGTGTGTGTGGCGGGGGGGGAAAATAAAGATAAAAATAACCCCAAACAAATCTCCCTCTCACCTACAGCAGCATCATCCTCAAATAAAATCACCAAAATAGAATAATTAATCACTTTCCATTGACCAGGGTTGATTAAAGTGCGTCATTTACATTGCAGTTTACTGCAAATCGTCTAGAGCACCCATAAACTGTGGTCACCCTCATCATGGTTTTTTTTTGGTTCAATTCATTTCAACTGCAAATCACTGCTCCAGTGTTGTATAATAGGGAAAGTTCTTTGTTGCACTTGCTTCCATCATTATTTTTGTGTTATTATTGTTTAAACTTGTCAACCCCGCCTAGAGTCAGAGATGTGCAGCATGGAAACAGACCCTTCGGTCCAACCCAATCTAGTCCCACCTGCCAGCACTTGGCCCATATCCCTCCAAACCCTTCCTATTCATATACCCATACAAATGCCTCTTAAATGTTGCAATTGTACCAGCCTCCACCACTTCCTCTGGTAGCTCATTCCATACATGTACCACCCTCTGCATGTAAAGGTTGCCCCTTAGGTCTCTTTTATATCTTTCCCCCCTCACCCTAAGCCTATTCCCTCTAGTTCTGGACGTCCCCACCCCAGGGAAAAGACCTTGTCTATTTACCCTATCCATGCCCCTCGTGATTTTATAAAACTAAGGTCGTGCCTCAGCCTCCAATGCTCCAGGGAAAATAGCCCCAGCCTGTTCAGCCTGTCCCTATAGCTCAAATCCTCCAACCCTGGTAACATCCTTGTATATCTTTTCTGAACCATTTCAAGTTTCACATCTTTCTGATAGAAAGGAGACCAGAATTGCACGCAATATCCCAACAGTGGCCTAACCAATGTTCTGTACAGCCGCAACATGACCTCCCAACTCCTGTACTCCATACTGTGAGTATTGAGTACAGGAGTATTGAATAAAGGAAAGCATACCAAACACCTTCTTCACTATCCCATCTTCCTGCGACTTCACTTTCAAGAAGCTATGAACCTGCACTCCAAGGTTTCTTTGTTCAGCAACACTCCCTGGGACCTTACCATTAAGTGTATAAGTCCTGCTAAGATTTGCTTTCCCAAAATGCAGCACCTTGCATTTATCTGAATTAAACTCCATCTGCCACTTCTCAGCCCATTGGCCCATCTGATCAAGATAACGTTGTAACCTGAGGTAAACTTCTTCACTGTCCACTTCACGTCCAATTTTGGTGTCATCTGCAAACTTACTAACTCCACTTATGCTCCCATCCAAATCATTTATATAAACGATGAAAAATAGAGGACCCAGCACCAATCCTTGTAGCACTCCACTGGTCACAGGCCTCCAGTCTGAAAAACAACCCTCCACCACCACACTCTGTCTTCTACCTTTGGGTCAGTTCTATATCCAGATGGATTGTTCTCCCTGTATTCCATTTGAAAACAAAAATTCTAGTTTTGAGATCAGGTCTTTCTGGGGCTATCCAGTTATTAGAAGCATGCAGAATGGAAACAGACCCTTTTGTCCAACCAATCAGTGCTGACCATGTTCCCTACCAAAACTAGTTCCATCTGCCTGTGCTTAGCCCATATTCTTCCACATCTGTCCTATTCATTAACTTAGCCAAATGTCTTTTAAACATTGTAACTGTACTTGCCGCCATCACTTTCTCTGGCATTCGACACATGAACAACTGTAAACAGTTGTCCTTCCCTTTTGAAATATTTCTCCTCTCACCTTAAAAATATACCCCCTAGTTTTGAACAGCTCCGCCCACCCCTCCTGGGGAAAAGACCCTTGTCATTCACCTTATCTATACCTCGCATGATAGTAGACCTTCGTAAGGTCACTCCTATGCACCAACAGGTTCGAGACACAGCTTATTCCCTGTTGTTAATAGACAGCTGAATAGACATCTCTAACTTCAAATCTAATGATTTGGAGATGCCGGTGTTGGACTGGGGTGTACAAAATTAAAAATCACACATCACCAGGTTTTAGATTAGATTACTTACAGTGTGGAAACAGGCCCTTCGGCCCAACAAGTCCACACCGCCCCGCCGAAGCGCAACCCGCCCATACCCCTACATCTACCCCTTACCTAACACTACGGGCAATTTAGCATGACCAATTTACCTGACCTGCCCATCTTTGGACTGTGGGAGGAAACCGGAGCACCCGGAGGAAACCCACGCAGACACGGGGAGAATGTGCAAACTCCACACAGTCAGTCGCCTGAGGCGGGTATTGAACTCGGGTCTCTGGCGCTGTGAGGCAGCAGTGCTAACCACTGTGCCACCGTGCCGCCCACAAATGTACCTTATAGTTCAACGGGTTTAATTGGAAGCACACTAGCTTTTGGAGCGATGCTCCTTCAGGTGATTGTTGAGGGCTCGATCGTAACACAGAATTTAGAGTGAAAATTTGCAGTGTGATGTAACTGAAATTATACATTGAAAAATTGATTCTGTTAAGCCTTTCATCTGTTAGAATACAGTGATAGTTTCACTTCTTTCATGTGTAAATCACAAAACCATTTTTTTTTAAAGTTGCATTCTTGGGTTAGCTGTTAACAATGGTGATAGCTGGACAATATGTTGAAGGTGTTAGCCCCCTGTGTTCTCTGTCTATTACATGATGTTTAGATTGATTCTAATCTAAAAAGTGAGATTCTGTAAAACTCTGTTGTCTCGCTTTTTAGATTTAGAATCAATCTAAACATCAGGTCATAGACAGAGAACACAGGGGGCTAACACCTTCAACATAGTATCTAGCTATCACCATTGTTAACAGCTAACCAAGAATGCAACTTTTTAAAAAAAGGGTTTTGTGATTTACGCATGAAAGAAGTGAAACTATCACTGTATTCTAACAGATGAAAGGCTTAACAATCAATTCTTCAATATATAATTTCAGTTACATCACACTGCAAATCTTTGCTATAAATTCTGTGTTACGATCGAGCCCTCCACAATCACCTGATGAAGGAGCGTTGCTCCGAAAGCTAGTGTGCTTCCAATTAAACCTGTTGGACTATAACCTGGTGTTGAGTGATTTTTAACTTCAAATCTAATGTTGGCTTTGCTTTTGTTCACCTCCTGTGCAGCTGTAACCTTGTATGCCTCGTGTTGAAGCATCCTATGATCTGTATGTCATTGTATGTTATGGTCTGCCTGTACTGCTTGTGAAACACTGTACTTCACTGTACTTAGGTACATTTGACAACAATAAATCAAATCAAAATCAGATCAATTTCCATTGACCTAAGGCTTAAAGGCGCACTCTTTCAAATGCTGCCTTGATCACAAGTCATTCACTCTCACCTCACCCTCTTAAGTTCAGGGCCAAGGAGGTAATAAGGTCAGGAGCATGAACATAAGGGAGTAGGTTAATGCAGAGTAAGTGCTGCTTAATAGCACGGTTAATAACCCTTTCCAACACTTTGTGAATTGAGAGTAGACTGAGAGGGCGATAGTTGGCCGGACTGCATCCGGAGTCTGAGAATGATTTGGCTCTTTTCAAATTGTATACATGGGCTAGCTGAGATATTAACCTATATCTATTCAAATAGAAAATGGTAAACACCTGAGGGAGAAAGCAATATGCTGTTGAGCTGAGAGGAGGTTTGTGTGAAGCCTGAATACTGATGTGGGCCAAACAGCTTGTTTCTGTGCTGTAGATTGTCATTAAAAACAGAATGTTTTTGTATTGTGCCAAAGAAAATAAATCATTAAGTGCCATGACTAGAATATGCCCTCAGTATTTCGAGCACTGTGTACCTTGTAAGCTGTAAGTAAATGAATTAATAATCCTCTGATCATTGCCTTACTACATCTTCCTCATTAGCTTGGCTCCATTGGTTGCAAGCTGGCCTGGAAAGTATTTCTGGGATTGAGTAGACAACTTAAATTAGCTAACAACATTCCGTGGTAGCACCAAGGGAGTGCCATATTGTCAAAGGTGTCGTCTTGCACAGGGTGTGTTGAACCAGGCTTTGGTTCATGTTGATGCTACAGTACAAACATGAGGTACTGAGATCTTATCATTTTCTCTTAGCCAGTACCACCAGACATTAACTTTAATTACATATTTGGGTCACTGTTTAATGGGATGTTAATGATGTAGAATGGATTCTGGATTTGCCTCTGCACATCAAAAATGAAATCACTCTGTAACCTGCTACAAATATTCAGCATTGAGTAGTGCAATGGCTGAGATAATAGTGATTCACCTCTGGAGCCAGGGTTTAAGTCCCTTCTTTGCAAAATGAGTTTGAGTGGGAAGTCTTGGTAGTGTGCCTCTTTCCCACCCTAGGTTTAAATCCCATTCCAGGATAGATGACCAAGGAAGGTGTGTCCATAATGTGGCCAAACTGGTTGATTTTCAATCTGTAAATCCTTCTAACAGATGCCAGTGGCAGGTGGTAAGGTTGAAGAGTTTCAGCCGTGTGCTGCAAAGAAGTTGGAGCCCGCTGTCACCATCCGCAGCTGCATGGTGTGACATGCATGTTGTGGAATCTTGCTGAGCCTGTACTCGTTTCCGCTTGCAGTGATTACACTTCAAAATAACTGCATCAGTTGTGAAATAGTGTGGGACATCCCAGTAGTTGTGAAATACACTATAGAGATGTACTGCAGAAATTCACCAAGGCTCCTTCAATAATATCTTTCAAACCCATCACCCAGAAGGACATGGGCAGCAGGTGCATGTTGCTGCACTATCTGCAAGTACTCCTCCAAAATGCTCACTATCTTGACTTGGGAATATTTTGTCATTTCTTCATTGTCGCTGAGTCAAAATCTAGAACTCCTTCCCACGGTGGCACAGTGGTTAGCACTGCTGCCTCACAGCGCCAGAGACCCGGGTTCAATTCCCACCTCAGGCGACTGACTGTGTGGAGTTTGCACATTCTCCCCGTGTCTGCGTGGGTTTCCTCCGGGTGCTCTGGTTTCCTCCCACAATCCAAAAATGTGCAGGTTAGATGAATTGCCCATAGTGTTAGGTGATGGGGTAAATGTAGGGGAATGGGTTGGTGTGGACTTATTGGGCCGAAGGGCCTGTTTCCACACTGTAAGTAATCTAATCTAATTGTAGGTGTCCCTACACTCCAAGGACTGAAGCAGTTAGGGAAGGCAGCTTGCAACTTCTGAAAGGCAGTTAGGACTGGTCAATGAATACTTTCCCAGCCAGTGACACCCACATTCATCCTGTGAATAAATTCTAAAAAAAATAGGCTTGCAGTATCTTTTTATTTTCCCATCCAGTTGTTTTACTGGTTAGCAGTTTTTTTTCTTGATTACCTACTGGTTTCAATTTTGATAAATGCAGAACTTTAACCTGTCAGTAAGAAAATTTAGCTTAATGAAGAAAATTTTTAAATTAGCAGACTTCTCCAGACCTATTTTTGAGTGAGGAGTTGACGATTTGGATGCCATTCATGTGGGAGATGATTTGCTCCAAATGTTTTTCAGTTCTAATAAATATATCAGAGGTTTCTATTGATTCTTAATCCAGGTTTTAATAGGCATAAAGACTATGAAGGAGCTTGTTTCAGAACCAGGAATTGAAGGGAATTGCTCTTGGCATAATCAGGATGCCCTTGAGGCTTATACTTGCATTGATTATTAATTTATTAATTAAAAGCTGAGCTTAGAAG
The DNA here is from genome assembly GCF_047496795.1 of Chiloscyllium punctatum. Taxonomy (NCBI): domain Eukaryota; kingdom Metazoa; phylum Chordata; class Chondrichthyes; order Orectolobiformes; family Hemiscylliidae; genus Chiloscyllium; species Chiloscyllium punctatum. The sequence continues at coordinate 59,236,499 of NC_092784.1, forward strand.
TTCCAACAATTTACTCTGGTCTGACAGAATCTTCTTGATCATTCTGCCCTCCTAAGAAGGGAGTCGTGATGAGGAGTGAATGGACATTGAGTTCCTAGTCCCAGTTTAACTGATTGGGTGATGTTTTCTTTTACCAAGCAGTTTGTCATTATCCAGTTGGGTTAGGTGAAGGGTTATGTGAAATCGCAGGTAAAATATTTGAATCCAGTTCTTATCCAAACGAGTACCAATTATCATGTGTCCTTATGGCAACAAACAAATGTAACCTTTTTTTTCTTTGACAGATAACAGGCCAGTTCTCTCACCGAATGTTCCAAAATTTGCCTCCCATTCTTTGCGTTCCCCTGAAGAACATTGTGAATGATGATTTTTTACTAGCTGGGTATGTAAACTATTTCCTAAGTCAGTAGATATTTTTGTTCTGGCATTTTCAACCTTTTGTTTTAAATGGAAGAAGAGTTTTTAGATCATTCATTGACTTAGCTTGAGGAGAATGCCAGGCTCCAGGCTCTTGCCGTTATTCTGTGAGATACCAGTGGATTCACCTGTAGCATTGCACCATTGTGTGGAGGCGTTAACCCTTCATTTTAGGCAGGCCCCTGCCAAAGGATTTTTCAGACAAATGCATTTGTTTTGCTCTAGTATCTCATGGCATATATGTGGAGATTGAACTAAGCTCTGCAGTATTTAGCTATTAATATCAAAATTTTTATTGTTTGCCTCTGTGGTACAAAAGTTTCTGAACAGAATGGTTTCCCCTTGCTGGGGTGCTCCATTGAAATTGCAGACGATGGTAAAGATAATGAGAAACGTTCTAATTTCAGATTTGACCTCAAATCTCCACAAAACTGTACTCGCTGGGTTAGTGACAGGCAACAATTCAGCAGTCTGTAGTTTCTCTCATTGTGTTTATGGCAGGGCTGCAATCTACTGGGAGCCTATTGCATGTTCTCAGGATTGTTGGATTTGAATTTTGACCACATATCTGTGCAATTTGACTCAGTTATTCGTGATGTAGAAAGGTTCAAAGTGCACAACCGAATAGTTTTCCTCATGGGTCAGAGAATTTAACTCATGGGTATGTGGGAACAGAAGGATGCTATTCAGCCCCTGAAGCTTATTCTACCATTCATTATATAAACGGATGGCCTGATCAAACAAGCCTTGCAGATCAGGAGGTTTCATTTCTTGGTCTGTGCTGAGTGAAAATGTTCTCATTTGGGCAGAAGTACCTAAGCTGGAATACATATCAGTTTCCTTATGTTTGACAGAGAAAAATAATTATTTCTCCACGTGCACAAAATGAGTACTGTAGGATGTAACAACTCCCTCCTGACCCTGACACACACACACACACACACACACACAATGCAATGATAACCCAATGAAATTTGTCAAGTGAAGTTGAATGGAGAAAATGTGTTCCTCCCTGTGATTCATGAGCAAAGTAACCAAAGGGCAACTGTATGGAGTTACACTTGATTAAACAGCCAGTGCTTTCAGAGTTGAAAGTGTGGTGCTGGAAAAGCACAGCATCCGAAGAGCATGAGAATCGACATTTTGGGAATCAGGAATGCCCGAAACATCAATTCTTCTGCTCCTCTGATGCTGCCTGACCTGCTGTGCATTTCCAGCATCACTCTCTTGACTCTGATCTCCAGCATCTGTGGTCCCCACTTTCTCCTAACCAATGCTTTCAGGCAAGGCAGAGAAAAATTAGGCAGTGCACCCAGGAATTGGTGTTAGACTTTAACAAGTAGATTTTATATGTATCTGAATGTTTTCTTGGATTTTGGATGTCTGAAAAGCTCATTCCTATTAATCAGGAATTGTAATGTTCATTTTTACTTTCTGTAGTTTAATCTGTCTCCATATGCCCTTGTTCCCATTCCCTTACCGCAGTCACATATTCCTTGGCTTTACAAAATGTGGTCGGTATGTGCTGTCCTACACTCGGGATGTACCAGAGCAGGATATTGATGAGTTACCATACTATGTATATTACCTGTACTGGTGGAAGTTCAACATCCATGACAAGTTGAAAAAGGTGTGTATCAAAGGTTTCCTTGTAAATAAAGAATACTCTAAACTCCAGTGCTGAACTCCTTTGTCCTGACATTGTCCATTTTCTCTGTCTGATGGTCTTGTGTTGATCAGTTTTAGTTTCTTAATAACAGCTTGCATTGATCAAGTGCCATTAAACTATTAGAAGTTGAAGATGTTTCACAGAAGTGAATATCAAACAAAATTTTGTACTGAGTCACCAAAGGAGGTATTGAGACAGATGATGAAAACTTTGGCAGAAAGAAAGGTTAAGAAGTGTCTCTAAAAACAGGAAGGAAAAAGAGAAGTTTGAAGGTCAGATGGGGCATAAAGAGAATAAAGGAGATTCCTATAAATAAATCGGTGTATAACATTACCTCACGAGACATGCAAAAATCTATTTTTTTTTTCTGTTCTTCCAAGTTTCAGATTTTTTTCCAGTATGCATAAACTGTGCTTTACAAAGAAAGGAACAAACTAATACAATGAGGTAGATGACTGCTGCTATCCACCCATTTCAGTTTGGAGATTTCTCCATTCTCTGAAAATGTTGTAACTTGTGGTTTGCTGGAGGGCTCCAAGACTTCCTGATTGCATGGGCTTCTGTTCCTGGTAGTATTCCCAGTTTGTGCAATTAATTTTGTCCTTGTTAAACTTGTAAAACTCTGTCTTACATTCTATTTCTTTTTGGACTGCTACAATTTGATCACCCCACTTCTTATCTTAATAATCTCTTTGCAAGGGCATGTTCACTCCTGGACCCAGTATTTGAGCTGACACTGCATTTTCATGCCATCCATCTTTGTACTTCGTGTTTGCAATCCATGGACCTAACCACCTGCCCATTATCCAACTTTTGTATTTTCCAGTGGCCATCTCTGCTCGCTCTTATAATGGTTACATTTCTCCATTGACTAGCCCCCTTCTGGTAAATATTTGACTTAGTAGTCAATTTTGGTAATTGTCCTTCGGGGCTAATGGCCTCATTAATGATCAGAATTGAGCTGTCTATCATCAGGCAAACTGTCAGTTGCAGCAGTTTGATCCTCATAGCTGGGAAGTCACTGGTTATGAGAGGTAATTGTCTCCTCTCTGCAAATCTGTAACATTGATGAGTGTACGTGAACAGTCTGATTTGCGGGGTTTCCAATATTATCTTTTTGTCTTTACCAATAATCTCCAGGGCTTTCCATTCATTAAGACCCTCTCTTTGTATAATAAACCTTATCTCCCTGGTTGAAACTGGTTTCTGATGACCTTAAGATTTGTCAAATTCTTTGAGACTTCACCTTCAATGAAAGCCTTTCTGCCTGCAAACAGTGCATTCAAATGCTCTATAAACATCAATCTACTTTCAAACCTTCCCAAGCTGGGGGCTGATCACTTAATACCAAAGGAACTTCAGAATTCCTGTCAAAGACTAACTGATAATAGACTGTATCCTGCAGCCATCTACAACAAATCCTTAGCTTGGACAGCCAACACTAGTGCAGATGATATTTTATAGTTTGGCTGATCTGCCAAATTTTAATCAATCATTCATTTATTACTGCATATTTCCTTTCATATACCCCATTGCTGAAAGGGCTTTCTGCTGCTGTAGTTAGAACTATTATGTTCATATTTGGACACAATCCCCAATTCGTGGGTGAACAATCTTGTGCCGCCAACACCCCTCCCCAATTATTGGTGTTAAATTTTGTCGCTGGTCCAAGTCAAGTCCCCATCCACTTTTTCATTACTGTATCCAAGCTATTTTCCTATCTTTCCTGTGTATTATTGTTGAAAAATAAAATCTGGTTGCCAAATCTTCAAAATGCAAAATGAAAATGAATTTTTCTTTATCCAATACCATTAAATCCATAGCCACTACCTCTTTAAAATCTGTTACTAAGGGCAGACTTGGTATCGGCCATGATATTTCGATATTTCTTGCATATCTCTCACATCTCATCTCGTCTATGAACTTATCATGTTCCCACGTGTCTATGCACATATATATGCTTGCTACATTTGACCGCATACTAATTTTAGAAACATTCACATTCTGGAGAACTCAACTGTACAAGAAAAACAAATCTTTTAAAATTTTTGTTGTTGAACTTTAGGTGAGGCAAGTGCACCTGTTCAAAGATCAGGAAGTGTACAGCGACTTGTATCTCACAGTGTGTGAATGGCCAAGCGATCCCTCAAAACTTATCGTATTTGGGTTCAAGTGAGTATTCATGCCAACATTTAGGAGGTCCTTCAGCCTGTCTAGCTTGACATTTGATCCTGGCTAATTTGTATTAGCTCTGTCTACCTTCCTTGATTGCATGTTCCTTGGTTATTTTGCCTACTATAAAATTATCACTCTACTTCTAAATTTTCATTGACTCCCCCAGCTTTGTGAGGAGCAAGTTCCAGATTCCCATGACTATTTGTGTGAAATGACCTCACCCGGAACAGCCTAGCTCAGATATTAAGGTGATGCCTCTCTGTTATGGGCTTAATTGATCTTCCAGCCATGGTCTCATTCTGATGAATCTCAGTCCACTGCACACTCTATATCCTTCCTGACTGCAATACTCAAATGTTTGTTTCAGTGAAAGTGATATTTCAGCAGTTGATGTTTCTAGCTTGTTTGGCAGCTGCTGTTCTGAAAATTTTCAACCTTCTCCTTTGCTGCAGCAAACCTGCTGAGATTTGGAGTCAATTGTTAAATGTGGTTCAGTGGGAAGCACATTTTCCTTTGAGTGAGAAGGCTGTCAGTTCAAATCCCACTCAGGAGGCTGGAGTGCAAATATCCACTGAGTTGTTAACTCCACTTGCTTGACGTTAATGCGTTTAATGCTGGTTGAAGTAAGGAGTTACCCTTTTACCCTAGTCAATATTTCTTCCTAAAACAACATACCAAGGCAAATTAACCTATTTTTCTTTTTTGTGGAATCTTGTTGTTCTGGTATCTTTTTGTGCAGTGTGTTTTTCTCCTGTCTCTGTTTTTCCCTTTACCACATACTACAGAGATGTGTGACTGACTTGTTTGTTTTGAGTGTTAGGTGTGGGATTGGGAGGGGTATGGGTGAAGTTTTGGCCTTCCTCTGGCAAAGTTTTGAATATATAATATTTTCATCCCATTATATTAAATCCAAGTTCTGTTTTCTTTTAATGCAGCATCCGCTCAGTGAATGATCTGCTGATAAACATGGTGATGAGTGATGAGAATGATCGAGATATTTATATTACAACAGTTGCTACGCCGCCATTTGCATTCTGTCCTGACTGCAAGGATATGGCTTTGCTTAGCACAGGTTTGAAGAAAGATACTTATTTCACACTAAGATGTCTGTTAAAGCTGTTATACTTCACTCTGCTCAGACCTAACATGCTATTGTGTCTTTTGCAGATGAGCAGAATGCCTACTGTCTACAGCATGGCTTCATGCTTCACACAAAGTACCAGGTGGTGTATCCCTTCCCCACATTTCAGCCTGCCTTTCAGCTCAAGAAAGATGGAGTGGTGTTACTCAATACCAGCTACTCTCTGGTAGCTTGTGCCATATCTGTCAACACAACAGGTATGTCATAACTGTTGATTTAGGAACCTAGACAGTACGTATGAATGAGCTAGTCACAAGTACAGAAAAGGGTCCAAATTATTTTAATTCGGGCAGAAATATTCCTCTCTGTTCACTGAAGCAGCCATTTCCACTGCTGGCTCTGGGCATCTACTTAAGGGTAATCTGTAACTTGTTAGCAACACTTGAGATGACCATTGGTCAAATCCTAACCCTGAGACCTGAGTGCAAGATTGAGGTGACACTGCCACTGCACTAAGTGATATTGAAGGTGCCCAACTTTTGAATGGGTATTAAAATGCGTTCTCAGATCCAATGCCATTATTGGAAGGAGTTTTTCTTTTGATGTGAAAGGTATGCTGTCGTTGTAAAGATTTTATCATAGGACAGCCACAGTTGTGTTTTTTAAATGTACTGACAAGTCTTTGCTATACTCCACCCTCTTAATGATCATCAATACACATAAAGTTTCTCCCTGGTTTCTTTAGAATCTCGGTATAAATACACCTCTATCCTATTGGGCATTGTAACCCCAGTCACGTCCCCAATCTGAACCCAGCCACCCTGTGTACACATATAGAATTCCACCAGAGTCATTAGCTTTCCTGTCCAACCTGAGGCCACTGTGATTGATTGTTATGCCTTAGCTGCCACATCCAACTGAAGTCAACTAACGCAGCAATATTGGTGACATTCACCTGATTGATTAAAATAATGGAGAACGACAGACCCCGCTGGTCCATCAAGGCTGCTCCGTATTCTGGCTGAAACACCATGACAGAATGCTTCCTACCCTTCTAGCCACTGGTAGAGACAAAATAACCAGAGGGAAACACCGGATTAAAGAGAGTGAGATACCTGTCGGGTCACTGTATTTTTATAGTAAAGTTTATGCACTAATTTAACCAGATGTTCATTTTATATTTACTTGACAACTGTTCTGTCTTGGCTTTGTGTTTCAGATGAGAAAGGGCAGATTCTGTACAGTAAGAGTAGTGAAAACACTGCACCTCCAGGTCATTCTGAGCTAGATCCTAATCTTGTATCACCAGTAATGGATGATGTCATGTCGAGTTATCTTCATTGTGAAGCTCCAAGTCATCCTTCATCCAGCCATGGAGGGCCAAACTGCATCCTACACAAAGCTGACACTACCAGCTGTGCGCACCCTGAATACTGTCCTGAGGAAATGCTGAGCTGGGAATTAAAAAGCTCAAAGCATGGTGGACTGGCAGCATGTAACACTTCCCATGGTGAGCGATCCTCTGCTGCCGGTAAAGCGAAGGAGTTTGCAGCTGACATATTTAGGCGAGCGAGAGCTGCCACCAACACCACAGAAGTATCGGGTAGTTTAAGTCAAGCTGGCTCCAAACCAAAGGAAGGTGTTCTGCAAGGGCTCACCACAGACGACTGTCACAAGGCCCTTGGTACGCAGAGAAGTGAGCTGTCCAATTTCACACTCTCCTCTTGTTCTTCTGAAGCAAAGTCAGAGATTCAGTGTTCCAGTTGTGTTGCAAACACCTCTGCTTCTGCCTTGAACTCTGAGCATTCACATTCACAACTATTGAGATGTTCTTGTACTGCACCGCACTGGAATCCTGCACTGGGTAATGGTGTATTGCCTGCTGCTGAACTGAGGACTGAAATGGCAAATGAGTTGATTCAGTGTGAGACAGGTACAATGAACAATACTAGCAGCCAACACCATGAAACTGCACAAACAGAGCCTGGGTATGTGAACTATATAAAGCTGCATTATGTTCTGGAGCCTTCTGGTATGGCTGCAGATGATGATGATGGTGAGTTATGTAGTAGTGCTAAAATATTATTTATGCCTCAAGTTTTGGTTGTCAGGATAGTGTTTGCCTAATTAGTTTGCAATAATGTTGTGATTGTCCACTAGTTTTCCCTGCTTTCCTTGTCAGAATGCCCTTTGCAAGATTCTTCCCTGGTGGTGTGTTCACTGTCTATCTCAAAATGACGAGTCAGCAGAGAACCTGCTCTCAGTTCCTTGCCCATATCACTCTGGTATTATTGGAGGGTGCTTGAAATCAATGGGATTGCCTTTTGGTAATTGTGAGCACTAATTCAAACAACTCTCAATTCTTTCATTGGAATCATCGCCATTCTTTTGTGAGTGTTACCTCTCCCAATTCAGAATGCTGTGTGTTGAAGTCTAACTCCTGAACCTTGAGCACACACTTCTCAGCATAGTACTACGGTCATCCCATATTTCAGATATGCTGCCCTTTGAATGCAGCTAACCAAGATCCCTTCTGCATGTTTCGGGGATGTGTGAGGTCCTACAGCACTTGCACTCAGTAAAGCTGAGGAATGCCCTGTGACCTTGGTGAGACTTGGTGAGTATGATGTAACCAGATTCTGGCCAATCAGTTCCTGGTGTTTGTGGGATCTTGCTATATCTAAGTCAATTAACATAATTCCCTACAGCAGTAATTGCCATTAAAATTCTTCATTCACTAGGAACCCCCCTGGAATGTGAAAAGCTTCTTTTTTGTTGGCAGGAGTTAATGACACTTCTGCAGATCCAACTGCTGGTTAAATCTCTCAGTACAATCCCCGTTCTGTGAAATCTAGCATCCTGTCTTTAATTTAAATGCCAACATTCCAGATTTGTTCTTTTTCACTTTTTTTTAAATTGCTGCAGTTGCACTGGTGGAGGTGCTGGAGATTGGTCCACTTGAAGTAATTGCAGGATTGTTAAGCAATGCTGTTGCTAACTTCTACTTGATGTGTGTGGTCAGTCTTTTGCACTGCATGGGCCCATGCCCACGTGGTCACAGGCTTGCACGTGTGCACCTTTTAAGGCAACCTACTTGTTCCCTACACCGTATGTCCTTAGTTACTGGGTGATTTAGCAGCTCTGAATGAGTGTTGTTCAGCAACATCTCGGAAGCAGAACGAGAACACTGCTATTGCAGCAACAGTTTGTTTTTAAGGACAATTTTGTGTCTATCGGGAACTGTGGTGAAACACAGCAAAGCCTCTTATCACTGTGCAGAACATTTTCTGCTGTCACAGTGTTGGAATTTAACTCCAACGCTTGAAGAGTTAGAATTTTCACCCAGTTTCATTTGCTCTTCCTGCCTGTCACAGACCAGACTTTGAGTTAATGTTTGGGTTTATTCTGTATGCTGGTGTTCGATTTCTTCCTCAATCATTGCTTAATTCCAGTTCTCTTTTAACATCCAACTATTCCCAAATCTTGCCCATTTCCAAAAAGGAAAGAGTCGCTTCCTCAACATGTTGGAATGCTAGCAATAACTTTCCTTGACAGTTTGCTGAGCTACAGGCAGGAGGAAACAATGTGGGTTTTACTTATTAAGTAAGTTCCCTTAATCTTTAAACATTGTCACGCCAAGTAATTGGCAACAAAATCACTATTCAGTTCCACTATGTTCAAGCAGTGAAAGGGTCAACTTTGCAAGCCATCTGTTAACCACAGAAATTTCACTTCCATCTTCAAGCTGCCTGAGCAGCACATTCTCACTGGCTTCCATACCCATGACCATTCATTCGGATAGCTCATCTTCCACATGATTCTGATGCAACGGTAGGTGCAACTTAGCTCATTTGCATCATTGTGTCATTAATATTTGCATGTGTTACATCAAAGGATTAAACTGAGGAAGTGTAGCTCTGTTTATGTGAAGAAAATGTTTACCTAATTGTGTGATTTGAGGATCTCGAAGGATTTATTTAATCTTGCAACTTGTGAATAATTAGTTTGCTTTCAGAGGAACTTGTTGACGGGAGACTAAAGCAGATCTTGTTTTTCACAGGGTATGATGATAAGATCTCACTGCATTTTGTAGTGACTGACTTGAGGGGAAGGAATCTGAAACCTGTTAAAGAAAGTGCTTTATATCAGGTAATTTAACCAATGTGCAATAAATCCCTGGCAAAGTGCAAAGGGTACAGAACTGTTGGTGCAGTACCTTACAAAGTGGTAAACCACCGTGCTCTAATTGCAGGCACTGTCCAGCAACCTGGTGTGTTGTCACAATGATTATAAAGATGGGGTAATACTGAAATGTAAAAGAGGCCAGCAGTAAAAGTTTTTAAGATTTCATTCTTGCAAATTTGTTTAAAGGTGGTCTTTTGCCTTGTCAGTAGTGAGTTACTGGTAATTTGTTCATCAGTGGTCCTTGAAGGGAATAATTTGAATTGTGGTTGTGACGAGAAGTGTGTGATTAATTATAGAATTTTTTTGTCGTGTTTTTTGGATCTTAGAATAGTGGAGTATAGATGGGTTACATTTTGTGGAGTTTTTTTAAAGAAATAACGAGGTCAGGCAGTCCTTCTGAATCAGTGACTTAATCTGAAATGCGAGGAGAGAATAGGGACCTCTTTGGAGTGTTAATGAAAAGTTGTTTCTGCTATGTTAGTTTACAACAATAACATTGACATTTGACGGCCAGTAGTTTGTTTTTCGGGTCAGAATAATCAAGGATTGATTTTAACTTTGAAAATTCAGAGATTGAAAGCTTTCTGCACAGCTCAGAGGAAACCAGACCAGAGTCAGATACAAATATAGTTTTCCTCCTGGAAGTGAGTACAAGACAGTAGAAAGGCTTACTTTGTGAACCTTTCAAACCAGGGGTGTTTGGTTAGAAATCTGCAGATTGTTTAAAAACTGTGGGTTAATGTAAGAAGACTTCGCAGTTCACAGGAAAGGACTTGGGAGAATTCATTAAGTTGAACCAGAGTTTTGATGTAGTGATAGGGGTAATTTCACCAGATTTGAGTCTCTGTAATGGATTGTGTTGAAAGACAGCATAAATCTTTGCTGGGTGATTGAAACTCTTCTATGTGCTGTATCTAGATAGCTTGGTTTTCTATATTTGTTGCTGTCTTTCATGTAATAAATTTCTTTTCTGTTGTTAAAGAAACTTTGCAGCCTTATGAGATGTTTGGTGAATGACCATCACATTAATATTTTTTAAAAATGATCAATCAGCCTAGATTTCATTTTGGAATATGACTTGTCCAGTTGTACTATCAGCTGGGAACGTAATGACATTTGAGTATTTCAATTTGTGCATTTCTTTTGTAAATTTCTGAAGTATCAGTATTCTGTACCTAGTGACAATTCTGCACTATAACAGGCACAGCTCGAAAGTAGATCGCCTTTATTACTGGCTGCTTCTGGCTGTAAGTATTATGGTCCCAAGTTTATCATCTTCTCTTGATGAATATTAGCTGAGGGCATTCTGGCCTGAGTTGATTTTGTGATTAAAAAGTGGTAAATCTGCTATATCAGTGAACAAATTATTGTGAATAATTAAACTGTATTGCATAGAATTTGTATATCTTTACAGATATACATATTGCAGTACAGAACTGGAATTATCAGCCTGCATTCCTTGTTCTCAAGTCTCTGGAGTGGAACTTGAGCCCACAACCTTCTGACTTGGATGAGAGGCCTATTCAGTGAGGCACAGCTATTGCAGTCTGGAGTGAGTGTATGCTGGTATACGTTGCCTACTGCGTAATCAAGGTTGCTGTATTGAGAGGGGGGAGTGGGGTGCGAGGGTGGATTTATGTTGACTACTTCTCATTTCCATGAGAGGAATCTCTTTAGTGTGACATATGGCTAAGACAGATACATGACTGTCTTGTGCCTGGCCTTTCTCTATTCCCTGGCAACCCATCTCCTATATCTTGTGAATTTCCAGGGCAAGTATCTCACTGTGGAGCAGCTGACACTTGATTTTGAATATGTCATTAATGAGATTATAAGGAATGATGCATCCTGGTCAAAGCGATACTGTTCCTTCAGTGACTACGATATTGTCATTCTAGAGGTAAGTAAATTTAGACCAGACAAGCAATGTGTTTTGGGACAGCCTGGAATAGGACATGGCTTCACAGTAACTCTTAGTGTGCTGAGTTTATAGATTGAGGGACTTTTGGGGTAACGTGGAATTTAGAAACTGTGTAGATTTCTTCTAGTGTGATAAATTTAAAAAGCTTTCAGATGGCTACAAAACTTACAAAATAAGTTTGAGTTTGTAGGACTACTGTTACTGATCAGTAATCTGATTTTAATACAGCAGACGCTGGAAGGTCAAAATTTTCTTAAAGTCCGAGCATTTCCTTGTTTTAAGCAGCAACCGCCCACACACACACCACCCTTGTGCGTGCACACCCACCCACACACATCCCTGCATTCCTCCCTCTCCCACCCCTAACCCCCCCAATCCAGCCCACAAGTGCCCCCACCCCATGCTCCCTTTTCTACTAAATAGTCTTTTGGATATCTTTATACTGACTTCTTAAAAGGCTGTGTTTGGCAAATTGGAAAGGTGTGCACCTAAACCAGTTGATTTCAGACTAAGTACAGTGCACTGAATTCTTGTTTCCTTGGATTTTGGGACTGTCATGAACATCAGTATGATAGTGATCTGTTTCTGTTTCAAGGTGTGCCCTATAACCAACCATGTCATCATTAACATAGGACTGCTACTTTTGGCTTACCCTTCTGATGAAGAAGGGCAAATAAGGTAAGGGAAATTAACCTTCAGTGTGTGTGCTGTTCAGTTATGAAACATGGTAGACCTGTTGGACTTGCATTATATGCTTAATTTCTGTGGGAAATCTGAAATATTGTTCCTTTCAGGAGTTCATTGAGTAGGTTTCCACACTGACTTTTCCAGCTGTGGGATCGAGATCCAGTCCAGGCTGACGAAATACAAGTTTTCTTGCTTTGTTACTTCTAAAGGTGGAATCTGCAATGAGTTTGAGCTCAGTTGGTAGTTCGTGCCCATACTTGTAGAGTTGCAGTCTCTGTTTTGCATCAGTTGATGTTAGCTTGTCAGTCTGCCTTGTGGGTGGCTTGGATCAGAATTGGAAGTGCTGGGAAGCTGCTGTAGGGCTTCTGCTCTGACGTTGGGCTTGCATACCTTGTTGGGAGAGAGTTGACCAGCTCTATTCTATTCCTGCTTCTGTTGTAAATAACCTAATAATAAATTCTGTTACATCAGGAAATTAAATGCTGTAAAGACTCAAAAAGTCAAAGTTGCTTGTTTTGCATTCCAGCAAGAAACCAAACTGCAATAGTGTGCACTGTGCACTTTTTTCACTGAGGATGGTGTTATGGAGACTACCAATCCCTGCCACATTCCCCCTGGAAAACCCTGTTGAATCAAAATCTACTTGCCCGGTGTGAATTACAGGAAGAATGTGATTGCACTGGAGGGGATACCAGGGGTGGAAAATATAAGTTGAGGAAAGACTGAATAAGCTTGCATTGTTTTTATTGGAGCAGAGAAGGGTGTTGGCATGGACAAGGTGGATAAAAAGCATGAATTAAATCAATTGAGATTGACAGCAGTTCCTGCTGCATCCCTATGCCAAACATCCTCCAATCAGTCAGTATCCTCTTCACATGCAATATTAATTGGCTGTCCATTTCGAGGTTTGGTTTTCTTGCAACCAAGTCCTAATGAGTGAGTATGATTCAAGTTTAGACATGTTTATTACAGGAATGCAATACAGAAGGTCCATTCTATATAGTACTGTAGATTTCAGGAATTGAGATACCACTGAGCAGTAAACAGCAAATAACAATTTGTAATCACAATTCACCTTTAAATTAAAATGTTCCAAAGCACTTTACAGAAGCTTTACCAAAACTTAATTTTTTGTCAAAGAGCTGGGTTTTAAGGAGCATCTTTGGAGATGGACACGCTGAGAAGGATTTAAGGCTCAGGGATTCTGAAGGCACAGCTGCCCATGGTGTGGGGCGATATTGATTCAGAATGTAAGGAAGCTAGGACTGGAGTGTAGTGATCTTGAAAGTTGTATGGTTGGAGAGCTCATATTTGAATATATAAACAAGGTCATATATTTAGTATGGCTGAGAAAATTCAAAGATCAAAGAACCTTGCAGCACAGGAACAGGCCTTGCGGCCCTCCAAGCCTGCGCTGATCCAGATCCTCTATTTAAACCTGTCGCCTATTTTCTAAGGATCTGTATCCCTTTGCTCCCTGCCCCTTCATATATCTCTCTAGATACATCTTAAATGATATTATCATTCCTGCTCCTACCAACTCTGCTGGCAATGCATCCCACCCTCTGCGTGAAGATCTTTCCATGTATATCTCTCCTAAACTTTTCCCCTCTCACTTTGAATTCATGACCCCTAGTAATTGAGTCCTCCACTCTGGGGGGGAAAAAGTTGCTTGCCATCCACCCTGTCTACACCTCTCATGATTTTGTAGGCCTCAATCAGGTCACCCCTCAACCTCCTCCTTTCCAGCGAAAATAATCCTAATCTACTCAACCTCTCCTCATAGTTAGAACCCTCTGTACCAGGCAGCATCCGGGTGAACCTGATGTTCAATTACATGAGAATGGATGGATGTGTTATGATTTATTTTAACCACCATATGATAGTGGAGTCAGTACATTCTGGAGCAGTAGCTCATTTGATCTTTGGAAACTACTACTTTCACAGATCATGTTTCCTTTTTGTCAGCTGAAGGAAAGGTCCACATCAATATTCCCTTGGCCTCAAAGAACATAGAACAGAATCTTATAGCACAGGCGGAGGCCATTTGGCCCATTGTGTCTATGTCAGCTCTTTGAAAGACCTATCTAATCAGTTCTATTTCTGTGTTCATTCCCACAGGCCCTGTAGTTTTCTCTCCTTTAAGTATATATCCTCTCCTCTTTGTTAAAATTATTATTGAATACCAGCACGCACTCAAGGAGTGAGTTGCAGAATTCTAGACTAAAATTTTCTATTCTGGCTAGCTACCACATTGTGACTCTGGCAGTATGTTCCCACACTCAGCACTGGAACCATTGTGTATTACAATTTAGTTTTGAGTGTCCCCCAAAACAATCCTGTGTTAGTAAGCTGAATGTGTATCTGTGAAATATTATCAAACTCTGTCACTGATTTTTCAGACCTAAGACCTATCATACTTGTTTGAAGGGCACATGGAATCTAAACACTGGTATCTTTGCAACTATGGGAGTTGGTGACTTAACTGCAGTACAGGGGCAAACAAGGTAAGTTACGTAGTGAATTTCATTCAATAAGACCTTGGAATGAAAATTTAGACTAATGTACCTCTCTCTCTCTCTTTCCCCCCCCCCCCCCCCCCCCCACCACCACCACCACCGTCCTCCCATTCTCTCTCCTTGGCAATCATTTTATATAGTGGCAGTGTTTGGAGTACCTTCCGGAAAAGCTGTGTTGATATAGCAATGAGATGGCTGGTCCCTGAAAGTACCTTTCGCAATGTCAACAGAATGACAAATGAAGCTCTGCATAAAGGTATGTTTTTGTGCCAAGAGTGTGTGCGCGGCCCTAACCTATGTGTAAACTTATTGCAATGCAGCAATGTTTGTGATCTAACCGGGGACCACTTGCAGCCTGCTTTCTCCAGTTCACCAAGCAAACACATAGTTCCAATAGTCTCAATGCCCCTATTGCTTGGTTGAAGGATTTTGCCTGAACTACCATTTAAGACTGCTATCTTTTTGATTCTGCAGGTCAAAGAAATTGAAAGAGTCCTGGTGGGGGTGAGAGTTAACAACAGAATTGAATTCTGGGCATGTCACTTACATTTTGCTCATCTATTGAGGAAGTGCCTGATCAACAATAAAACAGTCCTTTGTGGGGAATCTCTGGTACAGGTAGTTCTTCTATAACACGATGGTTGTGTTCTTGTGCAACCCCACATTATAGAAAAATCACGTTTTAGAAACAGTGCTTCAAGCGTTGGCAATGTAATTGCATTGCTGCCAACACACGTTTTAAAAGCTTACACTTTAGAAACAATGTCCCCAATTCGTCAATTGTGTTACAGCGAATTTGCGTTAACGATGCGTGTGTTATAGTAGAATGACCTGTGTATACCTGTGCCCTGTCACTCTGTGCTGCAGTCAGTTATGATACATCACAGCCAGCTGCTCCAAGACAAGGGTAGTTCAGTTAATGGTCTTGGGGAAAATGCTCGTCAGGGTTCGAATAGCTGCACTCCAGCAGAGTTGGATCACAGGGTTTTACCTTCAGGTCATGTATTAAGTCTTCAAATCCATTGCCATAAGGAGGGGTGGGGATGGATGGACAGATGATCACCCCACACTTCAAAATGTCACAGGCCTGGTAAACCACTCCCAGTGGCTCATAATCACATGACTATTCTGTTTGTGTTGGTTTTCAATCTCAGTGACTGCCAGTGAGTAACTGGTCTCATTAGTTCTGGATCTGCATTGAAATCCCAGCCTGAACAGCACAGTGACCACTCATGGTGATTCAGTTTCAATGTTGGCTTTTCTCTAGGCCGCTCGCTGAAGCGTTTGGCAGACAGTGGTCGCAGCATGTGGATTGTCCTGTAGTGGTGATGATTACCGCCGTCCATTTCACCTACGATTATTTAAAAGGGAGCAAAGAAGAGCCCAAGTTTCAAGAACAAAGTCAGCCACAAATTGGTGGTTTAAAAAATTTTATATTTTTAAAGCAGCTACCTCTTCATTCAGTTTTTTTTTTCAATCATTCCTTCTAAGGCCCAAAAATGGCGCCAGGCTCTTGGAGGTTTTAAAATATGTGAACTTTGTAAAAGTTATAAGATCTTCCAAGTGTGTGCAAGATATCAGATATTTTGGGGTTTTTGAGGGTGATACATATCTCACAACTACTGCCATCCCACCCCCATACCAAAGTGTTGATGTCTGCATTACCTCACATCTAATTTGGAATTTCGTTAGTCTGTGTTATGTGAATGTCTTTTGAGAGCATCCAAGCCGCTTAACTGAAGTGTTCATCTTTCTTTTTTTTTAAATGTAGTTTATCATATTTAACACTATTTAGGATCTCACTTGAAAATGCAAAGAGCTGGATAGATTCCTTCCTTAAATCCTCCCAGTTCACTTTTTTTTTTCTGACCAGGAACAGTATCTGTCACTGGAGGTCATGTGAACTCTGCACAGCGAAGTCAACATTCCCTGAGTAAAATAACCCTGTGGAATTCTTGGTTTGACAGGATTCCAGGTAGAGGTGTAACAATTCCATATTAAGCTGTTGCATAATTTATAATATGTTCCTCCCCTGTGAACTTCAATAAAATATAAACAAGTTTAGTGTGAGTGGTGTTTTTTTGTTTTGGGCGATAAAACGATGATCAAGACTGGTCTAAGTGGTCGTTCAGTTAAACATACCATGTGCTAATGGTTGATGTTTCAACGCCTCAGTAGCCTGGCAATTACATTCTGATCTGTTTGATGTTTTTGGTCTAGATGAGCCTTCTTCCACCCCTCTTCATCTCAGTCATCAACAGATCCCTTTATTCCTTTTGCCATTGTGCTTCTAGAGGTTTGTCTTATTCACCTCCAACTATTCCATGTGTTAATGGGTACCACATTGTCCCTGCTTTGTGTAAGAAGTTGTGACTGGCTTACATTTTATGGTCCACTTCTGGTTTCACCTGGTTTCATCTCTATGTCAAACCTAATAAATCTCTTGATATTAAAAGCTTCAATTAAGTCACCTCTTGGTCTATTTGTACAGTAGCATTTCTCATACTGGGATCTGATCCACAGATCCCCAGTAGAGGCTTTTTGGATGCTCGATGAAATAGTCAACCAGTACATGAATAAGTGACAGCTGGAGGAGTGCCAAGTACAAGGTAGGAGGTAGGAACAGAGTACACCTGTTACAAACTGTGTGAGTTGGCCCTCTGACCTCGGAGGAGCACTTGAAAAGGATCACCAAGCAGACCCACTCTGGTATATCTCCTTTCATTAGCTGAGCTTCGAGAACCGACTGTAGTGTTGGCTTTAATCAACTCTCAGTAACTGACACTGAGTATAAGGAGGCATAGTTAAAATAACAATTCAAAAAAATTGAATGCATTAATCTAACAAGGTTTGTAAGATTAAGAGGTTTTTTTTAGCAAGGTTCCATATGGCCAGGAGAGAGGCACTGGGTAAAAGCTCACCGAAACTAATTGCTGTTAAGTGCTGAAGAAACTTCACAGATCAGCAACAGCTGTGCCAAAAGAACCAGTTCTGAGACTCTTGGGAGGAATCATATTAGTCCGGAAATGTTAACTCTGTTTCTCTTTCCATGGATACTGTGAGACCTATTTCTCCAGTACTGTGTTTTGTTTCAGATCTCCAAATTATACATTTTGAAGAAGAAAAATCAAAATCATTCACCGAAAAATAAGTAGTTAATAACGTACAAGGCCTTTGTAATGCTAATGACATGATCAAACTGAGTAATTCACTTTAGATTACTTTAGATTACTTACAGTATAGAAACAGGCCCTTTGGCCCAACAAGTCCACACTGACCCTCCTAAGAGCAACCCACCCAGACCCATTCCCCTACACCTTACACTACAGGCAATTTAGCATGGCCAATTCACCTAACGTGCACATTTTTTGGACAGTGGGAGGAAACAGGAGCACCCGGAGGAAACCCACGCAGACACTGTGAGAATGCGCAAACTCCACACAGACAGTTGCTCAAGGTGGGAATTGAACCTGGGTCTCTGGCACTGTGAAGCAGCAGTGCTAACCACTGTGCCACCATGCCACCCACTTTGTAATGAAGAAAATCCCAATGTTGCAATGTCAGGTACCATTCAATTCTGTTTTCTTTACCAGTTAAACAGTGGTAAACTGGTGGGGGAAAAAAGTGATTACCTACTAAACACAGACTTCGTTAAAAGAAAATGCAATCAAAAGGCTTTAAGGTTTTGGGTTATTTTCTAGTGAATGATCAGCTCCATGACTAACGTTCAGGAAGTCATAGACTGTACAGAGAATTTTATGTATATCCTGTGAAAGAATAAAGGGAATTTAAAAATAACTCTCCTAGCTTTGGGTTGTGCTATTACTCAAGAGTAGAACCTATGGGTAAGGAACCTCTGACTCCTATCGCAATGCTGGTGTGTTTCCAATAATATTGGTGACCCAGGTTGCAGATGATACAGAAAAGATCATTGGAAGTTACAAAGCACACGTCGGAAACATAGAAAAGACAAATGGTATTATTGTATTAAGTTTTTTTAAATGGCTGGACAGGGATTATTCTTAAGTTTTAAAAATAAAATCAGTGGTTGGTTTCAGGTCTGTTATGGATACAGAGTGACTTTTCAAGGCCAAGTCAGATTTGCAAAATGTCGATTCTGTGCAACATTGATACGTTACAAAACCTCAGGCACCGAAAATGATTTTCTTTGGACTAATGGATACTTCCAAGTAAAATGCACTTGTGAAACCTGCTAATTGTTATTTAAAAATATATATGTGTCATAAACTTTCTATAATTAGCTAGTATTGGCATCTTTGCAACTACTAGTGATTTGGGTAGTCTTTGGGAGACTAAAATGAATCACACCCATTGCAGGAAGAAACTGACATTTTATTAAAGCTTGTCATTGTTAACACTCCTCAGGACATGCGCAAGAATACCAAAGCAGAACTACATTTTATATTATACAAGACCGTTATAACTGGTTAGCAGCTGGACTCTGAATAAGGCCTTGCCATAAAAAAATTCACCAATTAGATAATAATTGACAGTTAGGTAAAAACAAGGACTGCAGATGCTGGAACCCAGATTCTAGATTAGAGTGGTGCTGGAAAATCACAGCTGGTCAGGCAGCACCCGAGGAGCAGAAAAATCGACATTTCGGGCAAAAGCCCTTCATCAGGAATAGACTGAAATAGACTTCATCAGAAATAGCCCTTCATCTATTCCTGATTTGATTTTCCTGCTCCTCGGATGCTGCCTGAACTGCTGTGCTTTTCCAGCACCACTCTAATCTAGAATAATTGACAGTTAACTATCAAGATCATGGGCAGCACGGTGGCACAGTGGTTAGCACTGCTGCCTCATAGCGCCAGAGACCCGAGTTCAATTCCCGCCTCAGGCGACTGACTGTGTGGAGTTTGCACGTTCTCCCCGTGTCTGCGTGGGTTTCCTCCGGGTGCTCCGGTTTCCTCTCACAGTCCAAAGATGTGCAGGTCAGGTGAATTGGCCATGCTAAATTGCCTGTAGTGTTAGGTAAGGGGTAGATGTAGGGGTATGGGTTGGTTGCGCTTCGGCGGGGCGGTGTGGACTTGTTGGGCAGAAGGGCCTGTTTCCACACTGTAAGTAATCTAATCTAATCACCAACCAATTCACTTGTTGCCCACTTGCTATCCAATCAATATAAAATGTTCCCCTTTACATTACACTGAATTCACAACAGAAACAATATTTCCAGTTAGGACCAAGTGAGGACTGCAGATGCTAGAGAATGAGAGTCAAAAAGGGTGGTGCTGGAAAAGCACAGCAGGTCAGCCAGCAACCAAGGAGTTGATGTTTCGGGCTTAAGCTCTTCATCAGGAACCTGCTGAAGGGCTTATGCCCAAAACGTTGACGCTCCTGCTCCTTGGATGCTGCCTGACCTGCTGTGCTTTTCCAGCCCCACCCTTTTCGACAATGTTTCCAGTTATCTAACTAAAGATAAACAGGAGCCTGTAAAGAGGATTTGTTCTGGTGACATGGGCAAGTTGAAAGACTTTTGCAGGATTTGTAGTGCACATTGGTGACTGAGTGCTTATGTGCCTACTATCACTCATCCCATACTCTCTATTTGTTAAGTGACAAACATGGTGGAGACACAGTTTTTAAAAAAAAGTCTCCATTGTTCAGAGACTTAGTAACTAAAGGCCACAGGTTTAAGGTATTTGGCAAAAAGAACTGTAGATAAGATGATTTTTTTTTTTAATGCAGTGAGTTCTGATCTGGAAAGCATTGGGGAAATAGACTCAATGGTATCTTTCAAACAGATTTGGAGAAGTTTTTTTTCAATGTTGGACAGCTAGAGAGAAAGTGCAGGGGAGTGGGACAAAGTCCATAAAGCTTGCATAAAGCAGCTGGGGCGTGATGGGCTAAATGGTATCCTACTATCCTCAATGATCCTGTGAAAATGGGCTTTGGTACCAACACAATCAAGCACGTCCACTTCAAATGCACCGAGTAATGGGCGGGTACAAATTTCCACAAGGTCATTGTTTTTTTTACCAGGGTTCCTGAAATTCCACAGGAAAGTCACCCCATGAATCTGATGAACCAGCAGTGGAGAGTGTCTCTTGTATTAATCCTGCCAGCTGAGTACCAGGCCTGTGCATCAGGTGTTATTTTTCTCCACAACTGGCAGGCTCATGTGCGTTTTCTGGGAGTATTTTGAACAAATTTTTCGATCCTTTGTTTGTTGGAACTGTTGGCTTCCTAGTACTCAATTTGAAGAAACCTCTCGGCCATGTATCCTTGTAGTTGTTGCACTGTAGTTAACAACAGATGCTACCAGAAGAATTGCCATAGTTCACTAGCAGGGATGGAGGCTCCGTTACTACATAAGCTTAGTACCGAGTGAGTGGTAATCTGGTGATTGTCTCACAACCAAATACCTGGCTTCATTTATACAATTTTCAGTGTCTTTAGTAATTTATTAAATAATTTAAGTGTAATGAGCCATGCTTCAACCAGTTTAAGTAAATAACTCATAGTCCCCAATGCACTCCCCTTCAAATTTTCCTTCCAGAGCAGTTTCTGTTACAAAAACCAAGTATTTCTGTTCCGTTATTGCATCGGTACTGGTGTGTTTATGGTCACGTTTCCTGTTTTGTATGTTTAGAAGTCTAATATTAGCATCATCTGGAGATTACATAATACCCTGCTTTAAATCACTGCTCTAAAATAAAATTTTAAAGCTTCTTGGGTTTTTTTTATCTTGCATCAGTGGTCATCTACCTGTTGTCAGTGTCTTGGTTGGAAATGTGTAAATTCCTTGCCCAGCACTGGAAACCACTATGTAATCTGTCAAAAAGATGGCAAAGATCTACCTTGAGGGACTTTGCTATGCCCCTCTGTCAGTAACTTACAACTGAACATGGCCTATCACAGGCACATGTTGCTCTGTGACAAAAACAGTGCATTCTGTCAATTAAAGCAGAACAGAGGGAGATAACTCTTGCTGGAACCAGTGCTGGATATAACCCAGGAAATGCCAAGGGCAAAAGGTTTCCTCCCCCCATTCATCATTTTGACAAGAAAGAACTTGTATTTATGAAGCGTCTTCCATAATCTCAGGGGAACTTGATGTGGTTTACATATGAATTAGGAGTAGGCCACTCGGCTCTGCCATTCAATAATTTCACGGCTGATCCAATTTCTTGGTGTTCTTCTCTACCCCTTCACCCCCTTGCTTATCACGTATCTAGCTGCCTCAGCCTTAAAAGACTGGTTCCATTCCTGAAAATTCCAAAGTCTCTGAACCCTTAGAGAAGAGTTTTCCTTACTGAAGTGGACAACTACACATTTCTCAACACTTTATTTCGCTGCCCTGTATTATGTGTCCACTCATGCAACTTGTCTTAATTATCTGTAAGCCTTCTTACTTCCTCCTCACCACTTATCAGCTCCCCTAATTTTGTTGTTGTAAAACTCGGAAATATTATGATTCTCTTATCCAAATTATTGACATACATTGTGAATAGTTGGGCTCCAAGCATTGATTCCTGTGGTATCCCACTTGGTATAACCTTGCACTCTGAAAAGGAACCATTTATTCCCTGTCTGCAGACCAATTCTCAAACGTATGTGCTTTGATTTTGCACACCAACCTCAGTGTTTTATCAAAAGCTTTCTGATGAACCAAGTACCACCACATCCATTGGTTCTCCTTCATCTAGTCAACCAATTACATTCTCAAAAAATTCCAGTTTGTCAAACACAATTTTCCTTTAATAAATCCATGTTGACTTTGTGTAATCTCTTTGGTATTTACTAAGTGTCCTGTATTCACAGTCTTTATTATAAACTCCAGTATTTTTGCTACTATTGATGTTATACGAACTTGTAATTTCTGGTTTTCTCATTTCCTTTTCCTCATTAAGATTTCCACCCTCTGATCTGCCGGGAGTGTTGCCGAATCTACAGAATTTTGGAAGATAACCAACACACCCACTATTTCCATAGTCACCACATTTAGCACCTTAGAGTGTAGATTATCAGGGCCTGGGGATTTACCAGTTTTCAGTTACTTTCACTTCTCCAGCAATAATTTCTTTAAGTTCCTCCTCCCCAAAGGACCTTCCCTTTTTCGAGCATTCCTGGCAGTTAGTTCTGACTTTACATAAGAAGACACAAATTAACTGCTGCTGTCAGTTATGAAACATTTCTCCCCACAGACACTGCCAGACCCTCTGAATTCACCAGCAAGTTCTGTTTTTGTTTTAAATAAAATAGTTGTTTAATTGTTCTGCCATTTCTTTGTTTCCCTATTATTAATTCTCCCATTTCAGATTGTAAGGGGTCTTAACTTGTCTTCACTCGCCTTTCTTTCCACAGACTTGTAGAATCTCTTGCAGTCTGCTTGTAAATTCCTTGCAAGTTTACACTCATTCTGGATTATCTCCCTCTTAACTTAGTCATAGAGATGTACAGCACAGAACAGACCCTTCAGTCCAACTCGGTACATGCCAACCAGATATCCCAACCCAATCTAGTCCCACCTGCCAGCACACGGCCCATATCCCTCCAAACCCTTCCTATTCATATACCCATCCAGATGCTTTGTAAATGTTGCAATTATACTAGCCTCCACCACTTCCTCTGGCAGCTCATTCCATACACGTACCACCCTCTGCATGAAAAGGTTGCCCCATAGGTCTCTCTCATATCTTTCCCCTCTCACCCTAAACCTATGCCCTCTCGTTCTGGACTCCACACCCCCAGGGCAAATACTTTATCTATTTACCCTATCCATGCCCCTCATGATTTTGTAAACCTCTATAAAGGTCACCCTCAGCCTCTGATGCTCCAGGGAAAACAGCCCCAACCTCTCCCTATAGCTCAAATCCTCCAACCCTGGCAAAATCCTTGTAAATCTTCTCTGAACCCTTTCAAATTTCACAACATTGTTCTCCATTGTTAAGTTCTAAACTGCTTCCAGGCCTCAGGGTTGCTACTTTTTCTTGCAACCTTATTTGACTCCTTTGTAATCTAACTAGCATTTTATACCATTCCAGCATAACCCTACTGATCTTCTATTCCATATCTCCGCTAATAAAGACAAGTATCCCTATGCATTCTTAACCACCTTATTCATCTATCCTTTGTCTCCAAGGATGTGTGGACATGCACACCAAGGTCCCTCTGAACCTCAGTACTTCCAGGATCCTATAATCTGTCATGTACTCCCTTGCCTTGTTAGTCTTTTCAAAATGCATCATCTTGCCTTTACCAGGATTAAGCTTCATTTGCCATCGTTCTGACCATCTGATCAGCCTATTAATATTGTGTTGTCGTCTAAGACTTTCCTCCTTGCTATTTGCTACACCACTAATTTTCATCATCTGCAAACTGACTGATTAATGATTTACCCATGAAGTTAGGTGGTATAATGTACACAACAAATAGCAAGGGACCCAGCCCGAAACTCTGTGGTAAACTATTGGACGAAGTCACGAAAATAACCTTGAAGCATCACCCTCTGCCTCCTGCACTAAGCTAGTTTTGTATCCAATTTGCCAGATTACCCTGGATCCTGTGGGGTCTTACCTTCTTGATCAGTCTCCCATGCAATGACTTGTTAGAAGCCTTACTGAAGTCCAAATAGGCTGAATCAACTACACTACCCAAATCTACGCACCCAATCACCTGATGTGTTAAACACTATCTCCCCTGACAAAGCTACACTGACTATCATTGAAAAGTGTGGCGCTGGAGAAGCACAGCAGGTCAGGCAGTATCTGAGGAGCAGGAGAATTGATCTTTCGGGCATAAGCCCTCCAACATCTGCAGTCCTCGTTTTCTCCCTCGCTGATTACCCTTGCCTCTCCGAGTGGATATGAATTCTGTCCCTCAGAATTGCGTCCAACGGTTACCCCCTCACAGATGTTAGACTTAGTAGTTTGGAGCTCTTCTCGGTTTATTCCGACCTCTCTTCTTGACCACACTTGCTGTCCTCCTGCGGTTTGAAGGTTAATGTCAGGACCCCTTCAAACCCCTCTGTCGCCATCCACTGCAGACTGGGACACCTCTGATCAGGGTGGGGTGCATTACCCAGGGTAACCCTCGATCTTGTCCACTTGTTGGGCCTAAGGGCCTGTTTCCACACTGTAGGTAATCTAATCTAATCTAATACCCCATGTCCTTGTTTGGTGTGAGCTTCCTGTGATTGCTCGCAAAACAGAACTTTGCACTGTCCTGAGGTACATGTGACAATAATAAATCAAATAAAATGTACACGAGTTACCAGACCTGCTGAGCATTCCCAAAATGTTCTGTTCCTATTTCAGATTTGCAGCATATTTCATTTCAGTGTTAATCCGGATTTGTTCTGCAGAGTTTTATAAAGGTCCAGCTGTTTTATTCTGGTTTTTTTTTCTTTTTTCCCCCCAGCAGCAGCAGCTTGTGTTCACCACGTATGAAAATGAAAGGTCAATGTTCCGTTCTCCGGGGGGGGGTTTCAGTGCTAACACCTCCAGGCCGGGAAACGGAGAGCCGTTCCCGGAGGCAGGCGGCACTCCAGGCCGAGGCGGCGCGCCCGGCGCTAGGCCGCGTTGCCATGGTGAAGGCGCTTCCGGTTCAGGGAGTACAGCCGGGTCGGAGGTCAGAGGCAGAAAGATGTTGCTGCAGAGGCTGAAGGTGAGGGAGGGGGAGAGGGAGAGAGAGAGAGAGAGAGAGAATGGGGGGGGTGGGGAGGAGGGAGAGAGAGAGAGAGAATGGGGGGGTGGGGAGGAGGAGAGAGAGAGAGAGAATATGGGGGGGTGGGGAGGAGGGGGAGAGAGAGAGAGAGAAAATGGGGGGGTGGGGAGGAGGGGGAGAGAGAGAGAGAATGGGGGGGTGGGGAGGAGGGAGAGAGAGAGAGAGAATGGGGGGGTGGGGAGGAGGGAGAGAGAGAATGGGGGGGTGGGGAGGAGGGAGAGGGAGAGAGAGAGAGAGAATGGGGGGGTGGGGAGGAGGGAGAGAGAGAGAGAATGGGGGGGTGGGGAGGAGGGAGAGAGAGAGAGAATGGGGGGGGTGGGGAGGAGGGAGAGAGAGAGAGAATGGGGGGGTGGGGAGGAGAGAGAGAGAATGGGGGGGGTGGGGAGGAGAGAGAGAGAATGGGGGGGTGGGGAGGAGGGAGAGAGAGAGAGAATGGGGGGGTGGGAGGAGGGAGAGAGAGAGAGAATGGGGGGGTGGGGAGGAGGGAGAGAGAGAGAGAATGGGGGGGTGGGGAGGAGGGAGGGAGAGAGAGAATGGGGGGTGGGGAGGAGGAGGGAGAGAGAGAATGGGGGGGTGGGGAGGAGGGAGGGAGAGAGAGAATGGGGGGGTGGGGAGGAGGGAGGAGAGAGAGAGAATGGGGGGGTGGGGAGGAGGGAGGGAGAGAGAGAGAATGGGGGGGTGGGAGGAGGAGGGAGAGAGAGAGAAGGGGGGTGGGGAGGAGGGAGAGAGAGAGAGAGAATGGGGGGGTGGGGAGGAGGGAGAGAGAGAGAGAGAATGGGGGGGTGGGGAGGAGGGAGAGAGAGAGAATGGGGGGTGGGGAGGAGGGAGAGAGCGAGAGAGAATGGGGGGGTGGGGAGGAGGGAGAGAGAGAGAGAGAATGGGGGGGGTGGGGAGGAGGGAGAGAGAGAGAGAGAATGGGGGGGTGGGGGAGGAGGGAGAGGAGAGAGAGAGAGAATGGGGGGGTGGGGAGGAGGGAGAGAGAGAGAGAGAATGGGGGGGTGGGGAGGAGGGAGAGAGAGAGAGAGAGAGAGAATGGGGGGGTGGGGAGGAGGGAGAGAGAGAGAGAGAGAGAGAATGGGGGGGTGGGGAGGAGGGAGAGAGAGAGAGAGAGAGAATGGGGGGGTGGGGAGGAGGGAGAGAGAGAGAGAGAGAGAGAATGGGGGGGGGTGGGGAGGTGGGAGAGAGAGAGAGAGAGGAATGGGGGGGTGGGAGGAGGGAGAGAGAGAGAGAGAGAGAATGGGGGGGGTGGGGAGGAGGGAGAGAGAGAGAGAGAGAGAATGGGGGGGGTGGGGAGGAGGGAGAGAGAGAGAGAGAGAAGGATGGGGGGGTGGGGAGGAGGGAGAGAGAGAGAGAGAGAGAATGGGGGGGTGGGAGGTGGGAGAGAGAGTGAGAGAGAATGGGGGGGTGGGAGGAGGGAGAGAGAGAGAGAATGGGGGGGTGGGGAGGAGGAGAGAGAGAGAGAATGGGGGGGGTGGGGAGGAGGGAGAGAGAGAGAGAATTGGGGGGGGTGGGAGGAGGGAGAGAGAGAGAGAGAATGGGGGGGTGGGAGGAGGGAGAGAGAGAATATAGAAGTGGGGTAAGAGTGTGGGGGTAGGGAGTATAAAGTAATGGAGGGTGTCATTAACAGTACTGTTAAGCAATAGCTGCTCACCAGGGGCCAGTCATCTCCAATTTCAATATAGCCTTGGTTCAAACATGGGAAAAGAGCTGCATTCCAAGGGAGGTGAGAGGGACTTCCCCTTGACATCAAAGCTGCACCCTCAGCCCAGTGTGATATCAAGAAGCTGTAGCGAAACTGGAATCAATGGGCATTGGGGGCAAACTGTCCAGTGGTTGGCATCGTACCTGGCACGTAGGAAGATGGCTGTTGCTGGAGGTCAGTCATCTCAGCTGCAGAACTTCCTCTGGGTAGTGGCCTAGGCTCAACCATCTTCAGCTGATTCATCAATGACCTTCCCTCCGTCAGTAGGTTAGAAGTGGGGATGTTTGCTGATCGTTGCACGATGTTCATCAACATTTATGACTCCTCAGATACCGAAGCAGGCCGTGTTCAGATGCAGCAAGGTCTGGACAATATCTAGGCTTGAGCTGAGAAGTGGCAAGTAACATTCATACCACACAAATGCCAGGCAATTACCACCACCAACAAGAGACAATCTAACCACTGCCCCTTGATTTCAATGATATTACAATTAGTGACTCCACCACTGTTAATGTCTGGGGGGGCAGGGGTTACTATTGATCAGAAAGTCTTGGACCAGAGGGCATAGTCTCAGGGGGGAAAAAGTCACCAATTTAAGACTGAGATGAGAAGGAATTTCTTCTCTCTGAAAGGATCGGCAGTCTTTGGAAGTCCTTGCCACTGAGAACTATGGGGGCAAAAATCTTTATGTATATTTAAGGCTGAGATAGTTTTTTGATGAGTCAGGGAATTAAAAGTTATAGCAAACGAGAAGGAAAATGGATGTGAGGAATGTGGGATCAACCGTGCTCCTGTTGAATGGCAGAGCATGCTTGAGAGGCTGAATGGCCTACTCCTGTAGCTATTTCTTATGGTGTTTGTATCTATTTATTACTCAGGCATTGGTGCAGTATTCTGGGCAGCGGCTGACAGGATGCAGGAACGTTCATCGAACATCAAGTTGTAGCCAGCCATTAATCCCCATAGTCATCGAGCAGACAGTAAGTGCTTCAATGGATTAGTGCTTTCTTATTGATCATGTACATCAATCTCCAGTGTTGGAACCACTGTCACCACATTCTGAGTTCCATCTGTCCCTGGGGATCGCTATCCTTTCTGTAGTCATAGAGTCATGCAGCATGGAAACAGACCCTCCAATCCAACCAGTTCTTGATGACCCTAATCCCAAACTAAACTAGTCCCTGTGTGCACTTGGCCCCTATTCCTCCAAACCTTTCCAATTCATCTGCAATCAAAATGTCTTTTAAATGTTGTAACAGTACTTGCATCCATCCATTCCACCCCTGAACCAATCTGTATAAATAAAAATTGCCCCTCATGTCTTTTTAAAATCTTTCTATTTTTATGCATACTCTGTTTACTTCGTCATGCTTGGCAGTAATCTGGTGATCTAGTACATGTTTCTCAGCCATTTAAGCCACCCAATTGCTTATTTAAAATCTAGCTTACCCTTACAAAGCAGTGTTGGTAACTTGCACCTAGTAAGTGGGGGTGCAATTCTTTCTCTCTCTCTCTCTCTCTCTCTCTCCCTCCCTCCTCCCCATTTTTTCTCTCTCTCTCCCTCCCTCCTCCCCATTTTTTCTCTCTCTCTCCCTTCCTCCTCCCCACCCCCCCATTTATTTTCTTTCTTTCTTTCTTTCTCTCTCTCTCTCTCTCTCCCTCCCTCCTCCCACCTACTTTGCACCTAGTAAGGTGAGATTCACAAAGGTTTCTTCATTAGTCTGTCTCTGTATTCCTTCTACCCACACACACCCTTCTTGGCACCACTGATTTGAATTTATTGTCACATGTACCGAGGCACAGTGAATCTCCATCCAACCTGTATCCCAACAATACATAACCACTTGCTGCTCAAATGTCATTTTTCCTTTTCAGGGGCGTGGGGAGAGAGCTTACGATATCTACTCGAGACTCTTGAGGGAAAGAATTATTTGTGTCATGGGACCTGTGAGTATATGTCACTTCGAGTGCCTCACCTTTCCTCCTCCTCTGATGTCCTTGCTCTGTTGTAATAATTCTGTCTTTCTCTCAGATAGATGACAATGTTGCCAGCCTAGTGATTGCTCAGCTCTTGTTCCTTCAGTCAGAGAGTAACAAGAAGCCTATCCACATGTACATCAACAGTCCAGGTAAACTCTGGTTTCTGTGTCACTGTCTCTGTGGTTCCTCTGAAATATCAGTGCTTTAAAGGTTTGTGTCCAGTTAAGGAGGGCAGCGCTGCTCAGACCTTGCTGCTGTCACCTGACCTGTTCATTTAAATTCCAAACGAATGTCACCAGCGAGGGAGAAGTGGAGCCAGGGATTCGAACCGTATTTCACCGCGTCTCTGCCACTGAATGAATTTGCAGTTTAATATTTCTGGAGGTGCAGCTCCCTTTGTGCTTTAATACAACACGTGAAATCATCGCTTGTTGGCAGCAGTGGCAGTCTGATTGGTGCTCACCTGTTTGAGTCAGGTGTTTCAGTTCACCCCAGGGTCCTGAACACCAAGTCCAAGTTGAGCTGAAATGTCAGCGGTGCCATCATTTGGATGAAATATGAAACCCTTCTAGTTTGGGGTGGAAGGCAGAGATCCCAAGGTACTGTTCCAAAGGTGAGCAGGGGAGTTCTCCCTGGTTGCATGAGCTATGTTCGCCCCTTAAGCTACACCACCAGGACAGATATTTTGCTCGCTGGAGCTTGCTGTGTGCATTTTTCCAACATTCACAGCTATGCTTCAAAAGTGTCCCATTGGCTGGAAAGTGCTTTGGAAACTTCCTGTGGTGTGTAAAGGTGCCACAGCAATGCAAGCCTCCTCTTTATTGAGACAAAGTTCAAAATCACACAACACCAGGTTATAGTCCAGGTTTATTTGGAAGCACTAACATTCAGAGCGCTAAGGAGTAGTTCTCCGAAAGCTAGTGCTTCCAGATGAACCTGTTGGACTAGAATCTGATATTGTGTGATTTTTTTTTAACTTTATCCACCCCAGTCCAACACCGGCACCTCTGCATCATCTTTATTGGGAGGCACAACAGGGCCTGCGCACATGTTTGGATTTACCGAAAAGGTTGGGGGTTCTAGGGTCTGAAGTGCAAAAGAGTAGTTAACTGGGGAGCGATGTCAGCAGCCTGCGTAGAAAATTGGGAAGGGAAGGCTAAGGAAGGAGGAGGGACTGCAGGAAAGAGGAAGAATTTGATTCCAGTGCATTGAGGATACAGCACAAGATGGAGTGCACCTCATCAGCTGGGTGTAGCAGGGACCCCCACGGCTATAGCTGTCCCCATCACAGTGCTTTCTGGTGGGGTACTGTCCCAACTCCCCTCCCCATGGACTCTTTGTTCAGTGACTGCATTTCCTTTTCACTCCTATGCAGGTGGTGTGGTGACTGCTGGCCTGGCTATTTACGACACCATGCAGTACATCCTGAACCCCATCTCCACCTGGTGTGTAGGGCAGGCTGCCAGCATGGGTTCCTTGCTTCTAGCTGCAGGTTGCCCAGGCATGAGGCACTCCCTGCCTAACGCACGAGTCATGATCCACCAACCCTCGGGAGGGGCGTCTGTAAGTACTGACTGTTCTCACCTCGACTGTTCTCACCTCTGCTTTGTGTGAGTTTCTGCTCATATTCCCCCTCTATCTCTCAAGATACCAATCCCACTGGGAAAAGGATATTGTTTTGATTCGACATTCCAGAATGATATTCGAATAGTGACACTGCAGAAGGAGGCCATTCAGCCCAGTGTGTCTGCACCTGCTCTTTGAACAAGCATCATGACGTTACACCATTCTCCTGCCGTTTTCCTGTAACCCTGCACATCATTTCCATTCAGGTAGTCATCTGACACCCTGCTGAATGTCTCGATTGGACCTGCCTCCACCACATTGCCAGGCAGCATTTGAACCACTCAATGTATGAAAACGTTTTTGTTTTCTAATAATACATCTGCTTCCTTTGCAAATTACTTTTAAATCTGAGGCTCCTCATTGTCAATCCTTTTGAGATTGGGAATTGTACCTCTTGATCTACTCTATCCAGATCCCTCACGGCTTTGAGAACTTCCATAACTTCCCTCTTGGCCTTCACACAGTCCAAAACACTCCTATCTCCCCTCATCCCTGGAACTGTTCTCATAAATCTTGTCTGCACCCTCTCCGATGTGTTCATATCCTTCCTACACTTGGCTAGCTCAGTTAGCTGGATGGCTGGTTTATAATGCAGCTGGATGCCAGTGACATGAGTTCAATTCCCGTACCAGCTGAGGTTACTGTGAAGGACTTTCTTTCTCAACCTCTCGCTTCGCCCGTGTGTGGTGACCCTCATGTTAAACCATCACCAGCCATGCCTCTCTGATGAGAGAGTGGGACTACAGCCTACCCAGAAATGTACACAACATTCCAGCTGAGGTCTAACCAGTGTCTTATACAAGTTCAGTGTAATCTCCCTGCTCTCTCTTTCAATGTGGTAA
This sequence comes from Chiloscyllium punctatum, assembly GCF_047496795.1. NCBI lineage: Eukaryota > Metazoa > Chordata > Chondrichthyes > Orectolobiformes > Hemiscylliidae > Chiloscyllium > Chiloscyllium punctatum. The sequence continues at coordinate 59,267,995 of NC_092784.1, forward strand.
CATCCTGGATAAATGCAAGTGTTTCTCTTCTCCTGCTTGCATGCTTTTTCTCAAAGTTTATTATTTCTGGAGCAGTGTTGGTTTTACTGAGGCTGGCGATGAGCATGATGTTGGCTTGGAGTGTTGGAGGAACACAGTGGCAAGGCAGTGCTAGAGGGTGGGGAGAAGGGTGTGAGAGACGTAAGAACAGCGAGGGAGCACTGATGGCTTGGAAAGGGTGGACGCCAGGAAATTGTTTCCGTTAGGCGAGGAGACTAGGACCCATGGGCACAGCTTTAGAATTAGAGGGGGTCAATTCTGAACAGAAATGCGGAGACATTTCTTCAGCCAGAGAGTGGTGGGCCTGTGGAATTCATTGCCGCAGAGTGCAGTGGAGGCGGGGACGCTAAATGTCTTCAAGGCAGAGATTGATAAATTCTTGACGTCACAAGGAATTAAGAGCTATGGGGAGAATGTGGGTAAGTGGAGTTGAAATGCCCATCAGCCATGATTGAATGGCGGAGTGGACTCGATGGGCCGAATGGCCTTCCTTCCACTCCTATGTCTTATGGTCTGGTGGACTTTCACTAGAAGATCTAACGTTTGTTTCTGATGCCTGCTCCACAGGGCCAGGCGACTGACATTGCTATCCAGGCAGAGGAGATTCTCAAAATCAAAAGACAGATCAATCATATTTATGCCAAACACACTAAGCAGGGCTGTCAGTCATTGGTAAGTACTTGATGCAGCCGTCATTTCATCTCCCAGTCAGTGTCACATTATCAGTAACTGGTGGAAACTGGTTCTCAGCCAGGTGACTTTGTTCCATGTTGGGATGGTATGTGGTACAGATGGTACAGAAATTGCTGGGGAAACTCAACAGATCTGGCAGCATCCGTGGAGAGAAAGCAGAGCTAAATGTTCTTGTCCAATGACTCTGCTTTTGGTGTCCAGGCAATTTGCTGTGGCCACCATATGGATTTCATAGAATCCTACAGTGCAGAAAGAAGTCATCCAGCCCATCAAGTCTGCACCAACCCTCCAAAGAGCATCCCACCCAGACCCCATAACCCAACATTACTTAATCTACCTAGCCTGCACAACCCTGTGCACAATGGGGCAATTTAGCATGGCCAATCCACCCTAACCTGCACATCTTTGGACTGTGGGAGGAAACTGGAGCACCCGGAGGAACCCATTCAGACACTGGGAGAATGTGCAAACTCTACACAGTCTGGCAGCATCTATGAGGAGAAAAGCACAGTGAATGTTTTGGGTCCACTGTGACCTCTTTGAGAGTGTGTATGTGTGTGTGTGTGTTGGTGGAGGTGGCTGTCAGAGAGAGGATGACTTTCACATCAATCGCAGGTGTCTGGAGCTGCTCCAAGTTTCTGAGAGCCATTTGTGCTGTTTTCAAATCCTACTGTTCTACGTCCTAACAACAGGCTTGTGGAGATTTGGAGTGGCTTAATTCAGTCTCCTGTTGGGTTTAATGTGAGACTAGGATGCAATTGAATAAGCACTGAGTTGCCTGAAATATCCATCACAGTTAAAACAGTTTGGATGATACATCTGTAATTGCTGCTTTGCTGATAGTAAACAGGGAGCATGGTTTGTCTGGGTGAGAGCAGAAGGGTTGGGGACAGTGAGGGTGGGATGTAAGCTAGGTACCGGAGATATTGGATTTTGCCCAATTGCTGTGGAGTGTGCAGTGATTGTGGTGTTTTACAGAAGCAGCCATGGAGCGGGACCGGTACATGAGCCCAGTGGAAGCTCAGGAGTTTGGGATCATTGACAAGGTCCTTGTTCACCCTCCGCAGGACGGGGAAGATGAGCCACAACTTGTGCATAAGGACGACACGAGGGAGTCATCGGGCTCTCCTGAATCCTGAGCTGTACGGCCCACCGCATCGATCATTCATCCGCTCTCTCTGACCTGTCAGATTGCTGTGTTAGCCTCGTCTGTTCACCCAGTCAAATATTTGTATTAAAGATTTGTATTTAAACTTTTGGAACCTTGTGCTGCTTTCCTTTGATTGAGATGTTTCACAGAGGCCCCAGTAGCTCCCTGTGATGGCCAGGGAAAGTGCTGCAGTCACTGTCCGTCGCCCTGATTCACACACAATGTCACCAACACAAGTCACAATCACATTACTGTCTGTTGGAGTTTGCTGTGTGAAAACTGGCTGCCACATAAGCTGCGTGTTCAAAGTGCAATAACTGCTGTGAAGTACCTCATTTGCTGTATTCTTCTATAATGAAGCAGACTGGATAAATGTGAGGCTTTATTTGGTTGGATTTATATCTTGTAAAATATCCTGACCCACTGCTGACTGAACAGCCAGGTTACACTGACCATTGCAGGCCAGAATGGATGGTGACAGAATACTGCCATCACTATAGGAAACTGCAATTGTCATTACTGCCCTTAAACACTGGAGGGTGGAATAAACATTGATGTGTATTTATAAGTGCATCTTTTATACAGCTACAAAGGGGGAGACAGTGGAGGAGTCGTGGTGGTAGTGTCATTGCACAGGTGCCATAATGTGGTGACTTGTAAACTTTTCACTGCACTCATTTGAGTACATGTGACAGTAAAGCTAATTCAAAACGGGCTAGGTTAATACTCTGACATGGTGTCAAATCCCACACACAACAACAGGGTGGAATTTAAACTTCATTATCAAATTGTGGAATGTCATGGTCAACCCTTGGCTCTGATTGTGATGTTGCTGAGTTAGTTCATGCCCTGGCTCTCCATGGTCAGTGACACTGATGGTCACAGGCCAGCATGGTGAGTGTTATGCCATGGTCAGTGTTGCTGCATGGTCAATGGTCCTCCATGGTCAGTGGCCCTCCATGGTCAGAGATATTGCATGCTCAGAGGCCCTCCATGCTGAGTGTTTCACCATTGTCAGTGTTGCTGCATGGTGAATGGCCCTCCAGCACAGGGGGCAGTGTTAACGCAGTGTTCGGGTCCAAGAAAACTCCAACTCCCAGAACACCTCCGGAGGTGTGCGCATGCGCAATACGAGGGCCCTTTCGATTGGCTAGAGCCTTGTTGTGTACGGCTTCTGATTGGGTGGTGGGTGCAGTCCAATGGGCGGTGTCAATGTTGTGGAGGGAGATTTAAAACCCAGGGCATTGCTACAGAGGAAAATCTAGGTTCAGGTTAATTAGTCAAAGTAGGGCATTGTATGAAACGTTTAAAGTTATTGAGTGAAGCACTAATACGCTGAGTAAGTTTAGCCTTCTCCTTTCCCCACCCCAGAGATATAAGAGGGAAATGGTGAAACATAAGTTGAATTTTGAAGCATGTTGTTTTTATTAATGTAAATGCTCTAGGTCACTTTTCCATGTCTCTCATTTTATAATGACTTTCCATAATAATCATTTAACAAGCATTCTCTTCTTTCTCAGAGAACTTTTTATACCCATTAGAGAAATGGGTGACTGGAAGTTTGTGTCTACAGCTGAAGTTGGCAAATCCCCTGGTGAGTTTTGTTTTGTCCAATCTATGGTGTGTAAAAAGACCTTTTTTGTATTTTTAAAAATATATTCACTTCTGGGGTGTGGATGTTACTGACCAGGCCAGAATTTATTGCCCATCCTGAATTGTTCAGAGTGAATTACATTGTTGTGGGTTTGGAATCAAATGTAGGATAGACCAGCTAAGAATGGTAGATTCCTTCCCTATAGGGCATTAAGGAACCAGATGGGGTTTTCCAACATTTGGAAATTGATTCATGGTCATCAGTAGACTCCTATGTTTTTTAAAATTGGTTTTAAATTCTGCCATGGCAGGATTTGAACCTGGGTCCCTCGAACATTGTTAGTCGCTGGATTAATAGTCCAGCAATAATGCGATGAGGCCATCATCTTCCCCTCTATATCACCTTTTCATAATCTCAGGGTTTTCCAAAGCATTTCATTCTTCTATTATTGTGGTTTCTGTTATAATGTGGGGAGCACTGCAGCTAACTACTGCACAGCAAGCTCCCACAATTGGTCATTGTTCTTTGATCACTATTATTAGGGAGTTTCCACTTCTACTCGTAACTCAGTGTTAGCACGGAAGATCCTAGTATCCCAGGATAGTGGAGGTGGCAAAATGGAAAGAAATCAATCCAGATTTGAGCATCAATTGACAAAACTTGCTCAAAGGTAAACTACAGGGGCCCCAGCATGGTGCAATGCATTTTAGACTACCTCCCTCTTGGTTAACTCTTGTGTCACCCTGCCTTGCTTCAGTTTGGCTGTAAAATCGGTCATGATGTGGGATGGGGTTCTTAGGTAAGTGGAGCTATTCAAACCTCCTTTTAAAAATAAATCTGTCCACAGATGAGAAGAGCTTTGTCCTGAGATCTGCTTCACCATTCTCCCCTGCCAGCACCATCACACTGCACTGTTCCCCAGGGCTGGCACTTCCAAACCTGTTCAGTCAAAATGCTTTCTGCTGGGGTGACAATGTTGATGAGTGTGTCTCGTACCTAAGCAAGGTAGGCTGAAGTATGACTGATTTTGTGAAAATACAGATCTTTAGAATTGTGAAACATTCCAAGAAGCCATTGTTTTCTGCTTGAATACCAGACTTAAAGTAAAAATAAGGATGTAAAATTTTTACCCAGCAATAAAATGCATCCGAGGGCTTTAACCTTTATTTCCTTTCTCTGTTAATCCTGCCTCAAGATTATGAGCCAGGAAGCCTGATGCATGTGAAACTTGAATCCAGAGGTGTGTAATAGCATCTTTTGAATAGGCTCATTAGAAAATATCTAAAGGTCAAGGCATGCAGTTCCACTCAGTAGACATCAAGAACTTGTGTGTGTTATATTGGGCTTCTGTCCTGGAGAAGCATGGAAATGGTCTCTTGGCATGTTACATCTACAGTGTAGGAAGTACAATACAATAAATGTAAGTTTTGATTTTTATGGAACTTCATTATGAATGTTCTGGGAAGGTTAGCAGATCCTGAAAATAAGATTTATAACTCTGTGCTACTTGGCTTTTCCCCTAACCACTTCTGCTATTTCATTGTCTTCCTTGTCATACTGTAACTACTACTGCTGAAGGATGAGAGCCCAGGTTTCTGACTCGCACACGTCATTAGCTGTTTGAGGCCAGCTTCTCAACCCACATTCAAACATATGGATCTCAACTATCTCAATGTCATTTTATATTCCTCTTGTAAAAGGCAATCTCTCAACCATTGCTAGTATTCCACTGAGGAAGGCACGTCTACAATAGATCAGTGCTTCCTGCCTCAATATTGTGATTCATTTTGATCAGTGAATTGATCAGCATGCCTAAGTATCTGCTGGTGTAGGCATGATGGACCAAATGGTTTCTTCTTGTCCCTTTTAACTTTGTTTCTAAATGCCCTTGTTTATTTCATCTGATAATGTACAACTTCATTTTGACCTGGAATGTCATGCTTTTGTGTTTTTGTTTTCTAGGATATATGTTTCGCTTCCCTGTTTGGAATTTAGGCAGTTCCAACAGAACGTCTTTTTTTTTAAATACTTGTGAAGTTACCTGGTTAATGCTTGTATTGATTACTTGTCTACACCCTCCTGGATCTGCATATTGTTTAAGTGGGCCAATTGTTTTAGCCAATTTCTTAAACTTGAGCTGGTTTTGATTTAAATATTGACTGTCTCCTAAATATTCCAGGAATTAAATAAACTGGGTCTTCCTGCTTTGTTCGATGATAGTTTTGAGGAGAATCCAGTGCCAAGTTTTAGCCTCGTTTCTCTCATAAACACTGTGTATAGCCTGCTGCATCTCTACCGGAAAAATGCAACAAAGGTAAATGGATTAGAAATGGAGCGTTTAAAGTCGTTCAGTGAGCAGGATTGTCTGAAAAACAGCCAGCTGAAACTGCAGGTGAGTTGTACTGGAAGGAACTGAGGCTTGTAATATCACAAATGTTTGTTTTGAGCAGTTTTATTGCTGCATGCTAATAAATGGAGTTGTTGTGGTTAATTGTAAACAAAATGTGAGCATTTACACGTTATCCTCAAAGCAACAGAAAGGTATCTGCAGTTCACCAGCCCTGTGCCTCCGCTGCGCTCCTCTGTCTAAAGGAGCGATAAGAATATCACAACTAGGAGCAGGAGTAAGCCACTCTGCCCCTCGATCCTGCGCCATCATTTAGTACACTCTTGGCTGATCTCCTCTCGGCCTCAACCTCTGTCCACTCTCCCTAACTCTTTCATCCATTTATTAATGAAAATCGGTCAATCTCCTACAATTTATTCTGTCCCATTACTCACTGCACTCTAGGGTGGTGCATTTCCCCAGATGGTGATTTAGTCGGTATGAAGGGGGATCTTACTAAATTGTTTCTTCCCATTTTGTATAGAGCGACCAACTCTAAGAAGCGTCGGTGTTGCTTCCACCCAGCGCTCAAAAGTTTTCTCTTGGACTGCGCATTCAGCATGGCCAGTCTGTTCCTTTCTATTAAAGGGTACGGCAGTGAGATGAAGTTCAGGCTGGTAATCGGCTATTTCTTGTTCTCTGTTCTCCGTGGCTTTTACCAGCAGGTGGATTAACCAGTAAATAACTGGTGAAATGATTGGAGAAATGAGGAAATTGATGCATACCATCAAAGACAATATTTTGGCCATGTCATTAAAACAAAGAGATACTGGAGTGCAGGTTTATAGTTCAAAGTGAAGTCACAGATAGGATAGTGAAGGTGGTATTTGGTACGCTTGCCTTCATTGGTCAGTTCGTGGAGTAGGAGTTGGGAAGCCATGCTGTGGCTGTACAGGACATTGGAGAGGCCACTTCTGGAATATTGTGTGTAATTCTGGTCTCCCTGCTATAGGAAGGATGTTGTGAAACCTGAAAGGGTTCAGAAAAGATTTACAGGGATGTTGTCAGGTTTAGAGGGCTTTAGCTATAGGGAGAGGCTGAACAGGCTGGTGCTGTTTGCCCTGGAGCCTCAGAGGCTGAGGGGTGACCTTTACACAGGTTTACAAAATCATGAGGGGCATGGATAGGGTGAATAGCCAATATATTTTTGCTGGGGTGGGGAGTCTAAGACTACAGGACATCAGTTTAGGGTGAGATGGGAAAGATTTAAATTAGATTAGATTACCTACAGGCCCTTTGGCCCAACAAGTCCACACCAACCCTCCAAGTAATCCGCCCAGTCCCACTTCCCTCTGACTAATGCACCTAACATGGGCAATTTAGCATGGCCAACGCACCTGACCTGTACATCTTTGGACTGTGGTAGGAAACCAGAGCACCTGGAGGAAACCCACGCAGACACCGGGAGAACGTGCAAACTCCGCACAGTTGCCCAAGGTTGGAATCGAACCTGGGACCCTGGTGCTGTGAGGCAGCAGTGCGAACCACCGTGCCGCCCAAAAAGGATCTATTTGGCAACGTATTCCTGCAGAGGGTGGTATATGTATGGAATGAGCTTTCACAGAAAGTGGCGGAGGCTGGTACAATTACAACATTTAAAAGGCATCCGGGTGGTTTAGAGGGATATGGGCCAAGTGCTGGCCAATGGGACTAGATGAATTTAGGTGGGCGTGGATGAGTTGGACTGAAGGGTCTGTTTCCATGCTGACTCTGACTCGAAGTGGGTGGTAGATGGACAGTTAACATTTGGGAATGCTGATTTTTGATATCAGCTGGATGTAGTTGATAATCTCTTGTGGAGTGAGTAAGGACAGTAGGGGACAGATGGGAGATCAATAACAACAGCCAACCTTCTGGGAAGGAGGTACTGATGAACAAAGGTGCTGTTTGCTGCCCCCTCCCCCCTTTTCCCTTCCCTTCCCTTCCCTTCCCCCAACCCCCGGCCACACTCCAGCTCTGTAATCGGGGAAACAGCCTGCTTGAAGGGCTAGTAGGTTAGGTAACTGAAATTTGTCCTTCTGAGTCCATACACTAGGCTGATGGTTTAGTTGGATGTGCTTTCCAAACAGGAACAGGTGGAAGCATTGGAGCAGGAAATTGCTGCTTCCCAGACAAAGGAGCTGCAAAGACAGAAGAGCATCAGGAATTTGAATAACCAGCTGAAGAGCCAGAAGGAGGAGGTAAGATCGACTGTCAGTGTTGATTTAAACTAGTGATCAAACACAACCTCTCTCCTTAACTACTGCTCCATGTGACCAGAGATGAGTAAAGGTGGAATATATGGTGTTTGATTTGTTGGGAGGGTGAAGAGTAATAGATCCCTAAAGGACTAGGGACATAAGGGGCAGCTTTTTCTCAGGGTGATGTGTATATGGAATGAGCTGCCAGAGGAACTGGTAGAGGCTGGGACATTTTAAAAGGCATCTTGATGGATATATGAATGAGAGGTTTTAGAGGGATCTGGGACGAGTGCTGGCAAATGGGACTCGATGAATTTGGGATTTCTGGTCTGTATGGACTGAAGGGTCTGTTTCTGTGCTGTACAGATCTGTCCTTCTGGTTAGATCCAATAAGTCAGGTGACTAGTGTTTAGCAGCCATATTAGAATAAGTGATGCTACTTTGCCTTCATGACTGTTTCTCCCCCTCAGTACAGCAATTGCTAAGTGAATACAGTCACACCAGCAAAGTCTTGGGTCTGTGCTGATAGCTGGGCCTACCTCTTGATGAGGAAAGATTGCATGATTTACTGGGTCATGTGGATATTGGGTGAGCACAGGGCCTCTGTGTGTGCTTCTGCTTTCTCCCCGTTAGCCCCAGGTATGTTAAATCTTCATCAGAAACTTGGCTGACTTGCAACCACTTGAGGCAACAAAAAAAATCATGTCTATGCAATAAATCACTGCAAGGTGCTTTGCAGCCACATTATCAAATAAAGTTAATACCATGTCACCCCAGAGGTATTTAAACGGCTGATTAAATGATTGACCTAGGTGATCTTTTTTTTTTAAAAAAGCGGAATTCTGGAATGTAGGGCCTTTGCACCTATAGCCATACTGAGCTGGTAAATGGTGGGTTAGTGACACGTCCATCTCTCACTCCCAGGTGGTGAAGTTACAGAGTGTCATTGCAAGTCGGGCAGCTCAGTATCTTCATGAGCTGAAACGGAAGGAGCAGGAACTGAGCAAACTGAAGGAGAAGATGAATCACCACCTGACAGACAAAAAGGATAAGAGAATTGGTAACTTTTCTTTTTGGTTCTGGTTTGGAGCTGGGATGGGGGTAAAGAAGTACAAAACTTCAATTGGAGGGTTCACGTTTCCCATCAGTTGCACAGTTCAAACTCCTCCTGTGCTTGGATCTGGGAGGCAACATGCTATAGAGACTGTGTTTTTTTTTATCCCATGTGTCAATTAAAGGTGGATCTGAAACCTGGGAACTATTCTGGGCAATTCATTTGAGTGTGCATGCTGCAAATGGGTTAAAATCAGAAAATCCAGGGAACTTTGGTGAAATTTGGTGGATAGGGAGTGAGTTAAGTCGATTCTGTTTTGTCACTTAAGGCTCTGGTTTCAGTTAACTATTTATTTGTCTTGTTAAAGCCTGATTACCTTTAATTTTAATGATTTTGAAAATGTTGGCAATTGTTTTGTTTCTAACATCCATTGATTTTATTGGAGGGAAACTACATGAACCTAACTTTCTGCCACAGACAGTGGAACTATTTGTCTTTAATCTGAGGAGGAGCAAATGTGAATAGCAACATGACAGGCAAGGAATCCTAGGCAGTACAACGGTTTGTGGGTGTTTTGTACGTACTTGTGGGACATGACACAAATGCTAGTCCATCCAACAGCTTTATTCCTGATGAAGGGCTTTTGCCCGAAACGTCGATTTCGCTGCTCCTTGGATGCTGCCTGAACTGCTGTGCTCTTCCAGCACCACTAATCCAGTGTTCACCACCCATCCCTAGTTGCCCCTTGGAGGTGGGGGTGGGAGTGGGCTGCCTCCTTGAACTGCTGCAATTAGCCAACTGTAAGCTGACCCACAAAGACTTTAGGGAAGGAGTTTCAAGATTTTTGTCCCAGTGATACTATTTCCAAGTCAGGATGGTGAGTGGCTTGGAGGGGAACTTGTAGGCGGTGGTGTTCCCATGTACCTGCTGCCATTGTCCTTCTAGATGGAAGTGGTTCTGAGTTTGGAAGGTCCTGTCTAAGGATCTTTTGAACTTCTGCAGTGCATCTTGTAGATTGACACTCATTAGCAGTGTGGACTATGGTGGAGGGAGTGGTTGCCTGTGGATGTGGTGCCAATCGAGTGGGCTGCTTTCTACTGGATGGTGTCATGCTGCTTGTGGTATTGGGGCTGCACTATTACCAGGTAATTGGGGAGCATTTCATCACACTCTCTTGATGTGTCTTGTTGATGGTGGACAGGTTTTGGGGAGTCAGGAGGTGGGTTCCTCGCCTCTGGCTCTTGTAGCCTCTGTTTGTGATGAGTCCAGTCCAGTTGAGTTTCTGGTCAATGATACCCCCCCCCCCCCCCCCCCCCCCCCCCCCCACACCACACCCAGTGTTGATAGTGGGGGATTCAGTGATGGTAATGCTACTGAATGCTAAGGGCAGGGAGTAGATTGTATGTGTGTGTCCCAGATGTTACTGTGTATCCTAATACATCCTGTATGATTTCCTAACAACCAAATGTTTTAAAAACTTAGGGCAGCTAGAGATGGTGGGGATAAAAAGACTTTGAAAATTCTGCTGCAACTTTCACCATTGGGTCTTAGTGTTTCAAATAGAAGCTGAGTCATTTGTTGCCACAGGGAATGGGACTGTAATACTCTGCTTTTACAGAGCCTCCGTTCAGTTAGACCTCCGTTTATTTGAGAAACTCTCCACTCACCAGCACTGCAATTCTAACTGCCATTAATTACTCACACCCCTTGCTCTCCATGTTCCACAGCTATAGATATCCTGAATCACATTGGACGATCAGATGGAAGACGTCCCTTATGGAGAACAGGGAAGACTGAACTGAGGTGGGATTTACTGTCTCTTTACTCTGTCAAACCAAAAACCTGAATGAGACCCTATCTTCCTGACTAAACTAATCCGTAACAGATTTCGGTACGAAGGTGTGAGGTACTTTGAACAGATTCCCAAGTGATTCTGCAATGTGTCTTGCTGGTTAGATTTGGTAATGAAGCCGTGTAAAAGTAATTGTCCAAGTGCTCTGTGTGAATGTTGATCCTGAGGAGTGCCATATGAAGTTTTAAATTGAATAAATGTATGGGGTTGCATTTTTTTTGGGTAAATTGAACAAGGGTGCGACTAACCCAGTTAATCACTGGGCCCTGAGTAGTGGTGTTGAACAGAGACCTCTAGGTCAAGGTATATAGTTCCTTGAAAGTTGCATCACAGGTAGACAGGGTGGTTAAGACGTTTGGCACGCTTTCCAGTACAGTATGTTGGTGAAGTCTCTTTGGGAGTGAGGTGTGCAGTTCTGGTCACCCTGTTACAGGAATGATATTATTACATTGGAGAGGGTTCAAAAGAGATTGGCCAGAATGTTGTTGGAAGTGGAGGGTTTGAGGCTCTGGAGCTTGGGTTAAGGGGTGACCTTTAGAGGTTTCTAAAATCCTGAGGGGCATGGAAAAGGTGAAGAACCAATGTTTTTTTTTTCCCCTTGAGTAGGAGTTTGAAATTAGAGGGCATTTCTTTAAGATGAGGAGAAGGACTTGAGTGCTGATGGGCAACTTTTTCACACCGAGGATGGTTGGTACGCGGAATGAACAACCAGAGGAAGTGGTGGATGCAGGTACTGTTACATTTAAAAGACATTTGGATAGGTATAGGAATAAAAAGGTTTAGAGAGATATGGGCCAAATGCAGGCAAATGGGACTAGCTTAGTTTGGGAAACTTGAACAAGTTGGACTGAAGAGTCTGTGTTTCTGTGCTGTCTGTTTTTGGCAATGACCAATAATGAATTTTGAATCCAAGACTGTTTAATTGCTTTGCACAAGTTAATGACTGCAGAGGGGGCAACTGTGATGTGGTGGAAGAGGAGTTGAATGTGCACTTCAACCCCTAGTGGCCAGACTCAGCGTCTTGTTTATCTGGATGTAGGTTTGCTCACTGATCTGGAAGGCTAAGCAAACCTGCATCCAGAACCTCGACCAGAGCTACAAATCTTCTCAAAACTCTTGTTTAGCTACCTTTTTAGTCATGATTTGTTTGCAAACTATGCAGGAGAGAGTGGGGAAACAGACACGTCCTTGTGTCTAGGAGTCTGACTTTTTTAAAAAATTATATTTCCTGGATTATTTTGCTATATTCCATGAGAGCAGATAACTATCCACTCCAGCCTCCTGCCAATTCCACCCTTTGTTCCCCTGGAGACTCTCTCTCTGTGCAGGGTTGGGAAGGTTCAGAAATACTGCCTTCTGTGAAGGCACTTACTGATGCAGAGTTTGACCTGAATTAGGAGGCTATAACTGTGGGTTTGCTCTTGGTTAGTTACCCAACATCAATGTCAAACCCTATGCCTTGTTTGATATTGGCAATGGAACAGAAAGCTTGTCTGGATGTCTTCTGAATGCTGCAGTATCTGGTTTTTAACTCTGTCTGCTCTGTGTTACAGGAGAGAAGAGGAAATGTACAAAGTGCTTGCAACAAACTACGAGGCTCAGATCCAGGAGCTGGTGTTGGACAATGCAGAGCTGATGAGGGTTCTGAACCAAATGAAGAGAGAGATTAGTGGGTTTCTCAGTCCAGATGATCTTTGCAAAGCCAATTCTCTTCAGCCACTTGTGGTAAGTATGTGGCTTTGTAATGCAAGTAACAGTGCTGTTATAATACAGTTTCACCAACTGGGCTTAATTGGATCCAACTTTGCCTAGCTGGATCTGAGGTATTTCAGAATGAGGTGTGGGACCCCCTACTTTATATAACTATACATGGTGGGGTCCTTAATCTATAAACTAACCAGGGCATTTGATTTCTGTTTATAGCGAGACTGAAATGGAGATCCATATTCTTGTGCCTCACTGTCCTTTCTTTCTTTGTGCTGAAGAGGGGATGTTTTTGGTCTAGTTAAGGCCACCATCAAAGAGCATCCTGTGATACTATAAATAAACAATAGATACTCTTGTGCAGTATTGAAACCATTGTATTGTTTGTGTAAGCCTTAATATCTTGGATATTAAACTGCTCTCCTGAATCAGACTCTGGTGAATGTAATTTATTATAGGACAATATATCTTAAATTGGGAAGTTTGTTTCCTGACCAACACTCCAACTCGTGACACCCAAGCAGAATATAACTAGTTATTGATGGGACCTTGCTGTGGGGACATTAGCTACCAAACAGTTAAAGTAATGAGGCTACAAATGTCGTTCACACCAGTAAAGTGCATTCGATGGCATGAGAATGAATTTAAAACCAAAATACTGCTGATTCTAGAAATTTAAAAACAAAATGCAAGAAATACTTGGTATATCAGGCAGCATCTGTAAAGAATGAAATAATATTTTAATGTTTCATGCTTGTGACCTTTTATCTTTAGCGCTGTTCTGAAAGGTCATCAAACAACATAATGTAATCTCTCTCGGGTACTGTTAAACTTTATGAATTCATGTTCCTTCTCCTTTTTTTGCATAACTAAACAATTGTTAACATTGTATTTAGAGTTTTATCATGCAATTATCAGCAACATTGCAAATGACCTTCAATAGTTTCTAATGTTCTTGGGCTGTAGGTACTGCTCTGTCTACTCTTCAGAGCATTGCTCACTCAACTCAACTACATTGGACAAAACCAAATGCTGAGCGTTGGAGATCTGAAACTTAAAATAAAATTGCTGCAGAGATTCAGCAGGTCTGGTGGGATCTCTAGTGAGTGACTGGAGGGCATGGATTTGTAGTGAGAGGGAAGATTTAAAAGGGACCTACGGGGCAACTTTTTCATGCAGAGGATGGTGCGTGTGTGGAATGAGCTGCCAGAGGAGGTGTTGGAGGCTGGTACAATTACAGCATTTTAAAAGGCATCTGGATGGGTATATGAATAAGAAGGGTTTGGAGGGATATGGGCCAAGTGCTGGCAAATGGGGCTAGATTAACTTCTCATATCTGGTCCGCATGGGTGCGTTTAACCGGCGGGTCTGTTTCTGTGCTGTATGTCACTGACTCCCTGGCTCACTGACTGTGTTTAGCATTTTTGAGTCCGATCTGACATCTGCAAACATTCAGTTCTAAAGAAGTTCCAGCTGAAGTTTTGTTATTTATGGTATTTTTAAAGAAATAACTTAAGTTTTGAAATCTTGTGTTGACTGACTGCTTTTGAAACCTAGGAGGAAGAAACTAGCGTCAGTGAGTCCCAGGAAGTAACGAGAGGGCATCTTACAGACTGTGTTCAAAAGCAGTGGAACACCTTAAAGGATCACATGGCAAAACTTGGAGTCATGGGTAAAGTTCTTGGCTCTTGTCTTTTTTCTGGCAGCTGCACCGGGGACATTGTAGCCAATCCTGGGTACTGCACCAGATTGGAGAAGTTAAGACCATCGCCTTCTCTAAGAGGAAAAATAGCTACGACATGAGAGATTCCAAATCACGAAGTCTGGAACCCCCCCCCCGCTACTTGGGGAGGGGGGGCGCAAGTTAAAGTGTAACTTGCAACAGAAGCTAAAGTGACATGAGGAAACATTGTTTCCATGCAGTGAATGGTTAGTGTAGAATGTTGTTTCTAGTGGATTCAGTTTCACTTGAAATATTCAAGACTGGAATTAGTCCTCCAATGAGGAGTGTGTACGGTTAGAAGGTGGGAGAATGAGTGATTCACTTTGTGTCTGCACCAGCTCTCGGAATGGAACAATAGGCTGAATGGCCCCCTTAACAATTCTGTGATACAGGATTTTCAAATTTAAAATTGTAAGCACTGGTTCCAATGTGTACAAATGCTTCTCGTTTTTGGTCATTAGCAAACAGACCTCTCGGCTCACTTTGTGGACTGTAAGAAATAGAGACAGAGGGTTGAGGGTTCACTAAGATCGTGACTGACTGGTAGGCTTGATTCCAATCTCTTGCCCTTACCTGCCGTAACCTTTGCCCATCCAAAATCTGTCCGACTTGGCTTTAACTGTTTAAGGGCACATCCTCCACTCTTCTCTCTGGAAGAGAATTCCAGAGGTTAATGATCTGCAATAAATTTCTCCCGCCTTTTAAATGGGAAACCCTTACTTTTAAACCTCCTGGTTCTAGGTTTCCCACAGGAGGAAATCTCCCCTCAGCACCTACTGTCAAGCCCCTTCAAACCTTCTTTCAGTAAGATTCCCCTCTCATTGGTCTCCATTCATGGCTATAGGTTTGACTTTTTTTTTCTGAGGACGACAATCCCTTCATCCTAGGAATCTGACTTGGGATTTATCTGAACTGTAGGTCAATGTGAGACCTTTCCGGATGAAGGGCTTTTGCCCGAAACGTTGATTCTCTTGCTCCTTGGATGCTGCATGACCTGACGTACTTTTCCAGCACCCACTCTGATCCCCAGCATCTGCATTACCCATTTTCACCAGTGAGACACTGTCATTCCTTACTCTACTCTAAAGTGAATTGTTTGTAACTCAGCCCATTGTTCCATTCAGAGCCATGTTGTCAGTGTCACCAATTAGCAGAAGAGAGATTGGGTTCAGCCCAGCTCCCCCCTCTTTGAAATGTTCTAGTAAATCTGTACCCTCCACGTCATAGGGTTTAAAGACTTTGTTTCCATCCACTGGCACTGAGCACGAGCTCCTTTTTAAATAGTTCCAGGAAACAATTTCCACAAAATTCAATCTACCTTATTCAGGCAGAGGTGACCATTCAGTCCATATCTATGCTGACACTGAACAGCAGCTCATTCAGTCCCATTTTCCCTGACACCATCCCCTTGGCTCTAAGTTTGTTCTTCCAATTCCTGCCCAAGATTGAGACCGAACTTCTTTATCCAGCCCACAAAACAAACTGTTACTGAAAGCTGAACCTGAACATCCAATAGCTGCCTGGGGACTGGCTGGCTGCCATTTTATATTGCTTGCACTCCCTTCCCACCCTACTGTCAATTGACAAAAAGCAATCCAGAATTGCAGACTGGGCCTACTGCTGTTCCCCTGTCACACTGACCTTGGGTGGTTTTATCTGGTATTATGGTATAGTGACTGTAACTGAGCCAGTGACGTAGAAATGTGGGTTATAGTGTTAAAGAGACAGCTGCTCATAAATTTGAACGAAGATTTTTATTTTCACCAGGGTCTCCCTTCAGGGAGGTAAAACCTGCCATTCCTCACTGGTCTAGGTGACTCCAAACCCACACATCATTATGGCTAACTCTTAATATCCCTCGAGCGGTCGCCTCCATTTGAAGTAAACTACTCCATGTCTGTTGTAGAGCACCTTGGAATGGGAAATGCGTGTTTGCTGGAACGCAATAGCGTGAGGAATAGGTGTGGGAAGTTGGCCATTTGGGCCAATGAGTCTGTGACAATTTGATAATGTAATGACTGATCTGACCTGATTTTGGCCATAACTCCACTTTCTAAGATGACTGCTTAATCAACTAATAACCTGTCCAACTCTGCCTTGAAGATATTCAATAACCCAGTCTCAACTGCACATTGGCGTGGAGACTTCCAAAGATTAATGACACTAGGGAGAAATTGCTCCAATCTGTCTTGCTTTGGTGCCTCTTGTTGTTACAACTGTAACCCCCAGGCATGAAGCAGATAACTAACAGTTATCTAACAGGAGTTACTGGAGAGCCTCAGCAGATCTGGCAGCATTCTGTGGTCTGAATCGGGCAATGTTTTAAGTTCAGGACTCCACTTCCTCTCTACAGATGCTGCTAGGCTTGCTGAGTTTTTTTCAGCATTTTGTTTCTGCTGTGGCTCTTCAGCGTCCACAGGTTCTTGTGTTTATTTTAATGATCTGTTTGCATTCTATTGACATTGGGATAATGGATTTATTTGGCTTGTTTATTTCACAATGTGATCCTTTCCCCTCAGCTGTGCAGTCATCTCTGGTTGGGAAGAATGACCATGTTGTCAGTATCACTGACCATGACAAGGAAATAGCCAAACTGAAGCTGGAGCTTGAACAGAGTAAAGAAATAATCTGCACACAGCAGCGTCTTCTTGAGGTAGGAGATCCTTGGTGAAGCAATGGATAAACACTGTCTTTAATACTCATCAGCTACATTGTACTCCAAGGAGCACACTTCAAATGTTGCATGATTTTATTTTCTACCAATTGTTTTCCTTTTTTATTCTTGCTACATTGCAGTAAATGTTAAGATTATTTTATAATAAGCCAACCTCTAGCCTTACCCCAGTTTTCAATCATTTTTGGCTGAGACAGCTTTTTTCAAGAGGCTTCTCGGAGCACTGAGCTTCCAGATTGTTTCAAAGGGCTATAGTTGAGTTGTTCCTGTTCTTCATCACCCACGTGCAGAAGCATTGATTTTCTGTTGGAAGAGTGGGCAGTTCTGGTACAGCTAGTATCTGAGCTGTTCCTATTGGGTCTGGCGCTAGAGTAAGAGTGCTTCTCAGATGCTGCCTGAGTTGCTGTGCTTTCCCAGCACCACTCTAATCTTGACTCTGATCTGCAGTCCTCCCTTTTGCCTGCCTGAAACTGATTGTAGCAAGCCTTGATGCTGCTGTTATATCTTTACAGGCAGGAAGACTTGATCTCTACCAGATCTCTGAATATTTGTTTTTAGGATGTCAGATATGAAACCCTTTTTATTAATGATAAACTCCAGACATGGAAGGTACTTAGGTGCAACTCTTTGTTTAAAAAAAAACCAAAAAAAATCTCCTGGGTTTTTTTTGTATTTCAGGACCAGTTCACCACTCAGAAAGAAGACCTGACCAGAGGTTCTGACTTACTGGAGGAAGAGGAATGGTTCTATAAAGAACTGCAATTGTTTGAGGAGCAGAGAAAGAACTTTGAGACAGAGAGGCAGAGGTTCACAGAGGCAGCAATCCGACTGGGTCAGGAGGTGGGTGTGGACCCTCTGGTGGGCCTGGGGGAGGTGGGCACAGGGGCGTGCTGGGGTGCCTGGGGGAGGTGGGCACAGGGACGCCTGGGGGAGGTGGGCACAGGGGCGTGCTGGGGTGCCTGGGGGAGGTGGGCACAGGGGCGTGCTGGGGTGCCTGGGGGAGGTGGGCACAGGGGCGCCTGGGGGAGGGGCGGGCGCAAAGAGGTGGGGCGGGAGACTGGGGTGTGAAGAACCTGGTGCTTATTTAAATTACAAAGTCTGGAATCCCTCAAAGAACCCTTGTTCCAATTTGCTTTTCTAATTTTGAATGGTACTGGTTTAGAGAAAACAGTTTGAGGAGGAACGAGCCCTCTACTTGAAGGAACAGTTCTTGAACCTGACGCCGTTTCGGGATCAAAGGACAAAACCCAAGAGGAAACTGCAGGCTTCCTTTGCTGTGAACAGTAAGGGCTACCATTTTCCTACCTTTTGCTGAGAAACTCCGAGTTTTACAATGAACTCTGTTGCAGTATGAGTTTTTTTTAAAAAAAATTATGCTTTAGAATTTAATTCTAAGATTCTGAATGTGCTTGCTTACAAAAAAAAGCAGTCCCCTTGGACTGAATATTGTGATTCCCAGTAAGGACTGTACACAGCAGCTTGCAGAATTAATTTTCAAAACTTTCTTGCGAAGTTCATTAAGAATCATCTGTTTTCAAAATTACACTGCTCTTTTAGGAACTTAAGAGCAGTTAGCTATCCAGCGAGTTGAGACCATAACTGGTTGTCTTGTGTCTGCTCTGGTTCCATAGCCTTTGAATTCCTGCCCCTCAAATCTATCCAACTGTTTGAAGATCTTCAACTGACACCATTTTGGCCTTGCTCAGAGACGGTAGAGACTTCACTCACAGAAGGCAGTGTTTCCTGTGTGTTATAGTCCTGCCATCTTTCTGCTACAAACCATAGCAAGTTTCAACTGCAAGTCCATTCGAGATGGTTTTTCTAGCTCTAAGTCTCTCTTGACTTCAGATGTTGTGTTTGGGGGGGGAAAAATCTGCTCCAGTTCCAGTAGTCCTGATTTTGGAGATGCCAGTGTTGTACACCCCAGTCCAAAGTTACAAATCACACAACACCAGGTTATAGTCCAACAGGTTTAATTGGAAGCACACTAGCTTTTGGAGCATCGCTCCTTCATCTGATGAAGAAGCATCCACCTGACGAAGGAGCAGCGCTCCAAAAGCTAGTGCTTCCAATTAAACCTGTTGGGCTATAACCTGGTGTTGAGATTTTTAACCCAGTTCCAATAGTAATTAAAAGTGAAATTCCTTTTAAAGAGGCCACAGCTTTTGTCAGTCAAAAGTTTTTTTTTAATGGCTGAAGGGAGAAGCTATCAGATTTTTAAGATCAGGGCTTGAGGTGACTATTGGATGAAATGCTATTGATGTGATAGAGATGGCAGTCCTCTGGAGTACTGGAAAGGAATACTTTTGGGATTAATGGATTGCATTTTATGTTTCAAAATCTCTCATTATTTCTAAATAGTTCTTGATTAAAACAAACAATACTATTTTGTTTTCTTTTTTAAAACCAAAACTGCAGCAGGCTTGTGTTTCTATGGGGGGGGGGGGTGGAAAAAGAAACTTCTTTGTTTAAAAAAAAAACTTCATGTCTAGTCAGATTTCTGCCTGGGATCAGAACAGAAGTGAGTAGGTAACACCGATCCTAATTTGCAGTCAAATAGGATCAGAGGATGTTGTGAAAGAACCACCTGCCTGGATGTGCATTTATTATTTAAGTTTTTGGTTCATTTCTCTAGGCCCAGACCAAGAAAATCTGTCTCTGCGTTTATCCAATCAAAAGATGAGCACGTCCAGGCGATATCAGCGTGCTTCAATGCACACTCCAAGCCCATCTTTCAAATTTTCAAAGTTAAGGCGACATTCTCTGCCTGCTGCCTCTGAGATGTATGAAGTTTTTGGGGTGATTCCAGAAAACAGGTGAATACTGGAGTTAATGATTATCTGAAACTGTTGAGTAGGGTGCATTTTAAAGCATAATCTTTCAACGAAAAAGTTTATGCGAAGCTGGTGGCTTTAGATGAGCATGTGGGGGGAGGGGGAAGATTCAGGGTGTGAAATGCAGTGTAAAGTATGTACTTTGTCTGTCTTTTTATTTCATATTTCCACCCCAATGGCTAAATTCAATAGATTTCTTGAAGCTGTCTCTCTTTTGTGAAGATGTCATTTTATTAACAGACCCCTGACCTTTTGGGAAAGCTGTATTCATCTCCCTTTGTGCATTTCAGTTCAGAGCTTCAACTCCACCTGTTAATTTGGAATTGGACCATCTACAATGGCCAGTTTTTATTATGATGGAGTGCACACACCAGGATCCTCTACAGCACATGCATTTTTTTTTTGCCATCACAGCTGGCCCAGAATTCACTTTTTAATGTGTAAATTTCTCTATATCTAAGGGGAAGGGGTGCAATCTAAACTTCTTCTGTATCTATTATTGGAGTGCAGTGGGAGCGGTTATGTTAGTTTTGCTGGATCTTGGTATAAGGAGTTTTTTTTATCTTTCCCACAGCTTCAGACCTGCCCCAACTGAGCGACTTAGAAGACCCAGCAGCATGAGAGAGCAAGACATCCAGCAAGACATAGCAACTCACACCAGGACTGGCCTCCGCTGGGTCCGCACTGGCCTCTTTGTAAATGAGCATGACGATTCGTTATACAGTAGGCACTTGTGTGTGCCATCTAATGCCACATCCCCACTGCAGTTCATGGGTTGAAAAAGGCCCAGGTCAACATGAGGGGGTGAGCATCCTGGTCTGCATTCACTCAGGAAATCATGTTTCCACTAAAAGTGGAGAATAGCTGAAACCAGTTTGCTTACATCACTCCTGGCTCAGGAACTGAATTTTCTTTTTTGCCACCAACTACATGTTGCTGCTAGACTCTGGAGCAAAATCTCTGAAATGACTGTTGGCTATTTCAGTCCCAGTAGAGAATAATTGCGAGGCTGGGCTGTGGGTGACACTCAGAGTAAGAGAACTGTCTAATGCCACATGTGAGATTTTTAAAGTAAATTTTAGATGTATACAATTTTTAGTCAACTCTTTTTGAGATTTCTTTTGGAAGATTTGCAAATCATTCAAAGCTTGAGATTGTTGACTTGTGCATATTCAATAAACTTTGTTTTTTTTCTGGTGTTCAGTTGTGACATTTTTTTTAAGCTGTTACTGGAGATGATTAGATTAGTTAGTGTGGAAACAGGCCCTTCGGCCCAACAAGTCCATACCGACCCTCTGAAGAGTAACCCACCCAGACCCATTCCCCTCCATTTACCCCTTCACCTAACCCTATGGGCAATTTAGTATGGCTAATTCACCAGACCTGCACATCTTTAGAGTGTGGGAGGAAACCCATGCAGACATAGGGAGAATGTGCAAACTCCACACAGGTGGGATTTGAACCTGGGTGTCTGGCACTGTGCAGTAGCAGTGCTAACCATTGTGCCACCCTAACATAATTCAATACATGAATATTAGATTCCCTGCAGTGTAGAAACAGGCCCTTCACCCTAACAAGTCACACCAACCTCTTTCCCCCACCCACCCACCCACCCAGACCCATTCCACTACCTTCAGAGTGTTGGAATACAAAGTGCAAATCCTACACCCATTAACCTTTATCAGAGGAATGGTGTTTATCAACTCTGTTTAAATTAGAGTGGTGCTGGAAAAGCACAGTAGGTCAGGTTAGGTCAAGTCCTTCAGCAGGACTGCTGCCTGATCTCCTGTGCTTTTCCGGTACCACTCTAAACTAGACTCTGATCTCCAGCAGCTGCAGTCCTCACTCTTTTTTTGCCTAGTTTATGAAATCTGGTTTGACTTGGCTGGAATATTGTAGGTTGAAAACAAGGACTGCAGATGCTGGAAACCAGGGTCTCGATTAGAATGGTGCTGGAAAAGTACAGCGGGTCAGGCAGCATTCTCAGGAGCAGGAAAAAAAATCGACGTTTCGGGCAAAACCCCTTCATCAGGAATCGTGTGCAGGTTCAGCATGAATCCGATGGGCTGAACGGCCACATTCAGAGGGGCCTGGAACCGCATTGCGTCGCGCGCGGTCTCATTGTGACGCGCCTGAGCCGGAGCCCGCTTTGGGGCGTGGCTTGCAGGTGGGCCTGGTCAGCTGACCCGCAGTGTAGCCGACCGCGATCACGTGGGCCGCCAGTCACATGATCAGTCCTGATGGCAGCGCTGGTGAGGCGGCGGTCGCTGTATTTGCTGCTCTCTGTTTGCCCCTTTCTTCTGGGACCTGGGGCAAATGGGGGGCGGTGCGGATACCAGGTGAGGGAGACTGTCACTGGGCAAACCTCCTCCCTGTCTTCACCGCTCAGGGGGATAGAGACCGGAGGAAAATCACAGTGACAGAGAGAGGAATGGGGAAGTGGGCATTTTCTGGGAAAGTTTCTTGTTTTTTTGGCACTGTGAGGCCCTAATATAATTCAATACTTTAATATTAGATTAGATTCCCTACAGTGTGGATTCCGGGAACAGTGCTTGTGTGAGCTGGGCCAACTTTCTTAATTGAGAAAGAGTCACACTGGGCTTGAAACATTCACCCAGTTTCTCTTTTCCCCAAATGCTGTCAGAGAGCAGGACTAAGGGACAAAACAAAAACTGCAGATGCTGGAATCCAAAGTAGACAAGCAGGAGGCTGGAAGAACACACCACCTGATGCTGCCTGGCTTGCTGTGTTCTTCCAGCCTCCTGTCTGTAGAGGACAGGAGTTCGCACATTCTCCCCGGGTCTGCGTGGGTTTGCTCCGGTTTCCTCCCACAGTCCAAAGATGTGCAGGTCAGGGTGGATTGTCCATGCTAAACTGCCCATAGTGTTAGGTGCATTGGTCAGAGGGAAATGGGTCTGTGTGGACTGGTTGGGCCGAAGGGCCTGTTTCCACACTGTAGGGAATGGTACTGTAGGCTGTACGGGACATTAGCGATGCCACTTTTTAAATACTGTATTGTATATAATTCTGAGTGCCCTGCTGTAGGAAAGATAATTAAACTTGAAGGTGCAGAAAGGATTTGCAAGCATGCTGCTGGGACTGGAGGGTGAATAGACTGGGCTGAGGAGTGACGTTAAAGTTTATAAAATCATGAGGGACGTGGATAGGGTGAATAGCAAAAGTCATTTTTCTTGGGAGAGGGAGTCCAAAATTAGAGAGCATAGGTTGAAGGTGTGAGGAAAAAGATATAAAAGGGACCTAAGGGGTAACATTTTCATGCAGAGGGTGATGTGTGTATGGAATGAGCTTCCAGAGGAAGTGATGGAGGTATCTGGATGAGTGTATGAATAGAAAGAGTTTCAAGGGACATGGGCGAAATGATGGGACCAGATCAGATTGATTTCTGGTCGATGTGAATGAGTTGGACCAAAGGGTTTTATTTTCATACTGTACAGTTCTATCGCTCTCTGATGTGCTGAGTTTCTCCTGACTTTGTTTTGCATTTCCAACACTCTCAGTATTTTGCTTTTATCCTAGTCTGGGCTTTTGGAGAATGAATATCATTTATGAAAAAAGTCCACGTAAAACCTCTCCCTCCATATCATTCCAAGAGCAGCCGTGTTTCTTGTTAAGTATTAAAGCATTCCGTCACAACATTTTTCTAGATATTCAAAAGCCCTGTATGCTGTATGCTGTACCTTTCGTTTTAAGAATGAAGACCCAGAAAGTGCTGGAGAAACTCATACTTCTGGTAGGCAGCTGTGAAGAGTGAAAGAGTTAATGTGTTAACAGTTAACGTGACTCTTCAGAACCAGCCAGTTGTTGTTTGATCATTTCCAGCATCACAGTGCTTTGTTTTTATATTGAATCATATTCTAAACTCCTTTTGGAGATGGAAGGGTTACGTATGAATCGACTCCCAGACACTGCCTTCTTTTTATTTTAGAAAGAAACTGTTCTAAAGCTCGAGCCTGATAGAGACAGGGCTCCCAACCCTGATCAGTGGTTTACTTCAGGTCTGAAAAAGCTTTAAACCTGCTTGCCGTTAGGAGTGAAAGTTTACTAAATAATTAATAGTAGTGTGCCCTCTCTCCCCTTCATCCTCCCACTCTCTCTTCCCCCACCCCCCAACTCTCTCCATCTCTATGTCTCATCATCTCTTCCACCCCATCTCCCCCCCTCACCGTCTCCTCCCGTCTCTCCCCCCCCCCACTGTCTCCTCCGTCTCTCGCCCCCCCCCACCGTCTCCTCCATCTCTCTCCCTCACAGTCTCCTCCCGTCTCCCTCCCACTATCCCCCCCCTTCCCTCCCCCCATCTCCCCCCCCCATCTCCCCCCCCTTCCCTCCCCCCCATCTCCCCCCCCATCTCCCCCCCCTTCCCCCCCATCTCCCCCCCCCTTCCCTCCCCATCTCCCCACCCTTTCCCTCCCCCCTTCCCCCCCATCTCCCCCCCTTCCCTCCCCCCCTTCTCCCCCCCCCCATCTCCCCCCCCTTCCCTCCCCCCCATCTCCCCCCCCCCCCCCATCTCCCCCCCCCTTCCCTCCCCCCCATCTCCCCCCCCCCATCTCCCCCCCCCTTCCCTCCCCCCCATCTCCCCCCCCCTTCCCTCCCCCCCATCTCCCCCCCCCCTTCCCTCCCCCCCATCTCCCCCCCCCTTCCCTCCCCCCCATCTCCCCCCCCCCCCCCTTCCCTCCCCCCCATCTCCCCCCCCCCTTCCTCCCCCCCATCTCTCCACCCCCCCCCTTCCCTCCCCCCCATCTCTCCCCCCCCCTTCCCTCCCCCCCATCTCCCCCCCCCCCTTCCCTCCCCCCCATCTCCCCCCCCCCCTTCCCTCCCCCCCATCTCCCCCCCCCCTTCCCTCCCCTCCCCCCCATCTCCCCCCCCCCTTCCCTCCCCCCCATCTCCCCCCCCCTTCCCTCCCCCCCATCTCCCCCCCATCTCCCCCCCCCCTTCCCTCCCCCCCATCTCCCCCCCCCCTTCCCTCCCCCCCATCTCCCCTCCCCCCCATCTCCCCCCCCCCCATCTCCCCCCCCGCAATCTCCCCCCCCCCATCTCCCCCCCCCCCCCCCCATCTCCCCCCCCCCCCCCATCTCCCCCCCCCATCTCCCCCCCCCCCATCTCCCCCCCCCCCATCTCCCCCCCCGCAATCTCCCCCCCCCCATCTCCCCCCCCCCCCATCTCCTCCCCCCCCCCATCTCCCCCCCCCCATCTCCCCCCCCCCCATCTCCCCCCCTTCCCTCCCCCCCTTCCCTCCCCCCCCATCTCCCCCCCCCCATCTCCCCCCCTTCCCTCCCCCCCATCTCCCCCCTTCCCTCCCCCCCATCTCCCCCCCTTCCCTCCCCCCCATCTCCCCCCATCTCCCCCCCTTCCCTCCCCCCCATCTCCCCCCCCTTCCCTCCCCCCCTTCCCTCCCCCCCATCTCCCCCCCCTTCCCTCCCCCCCCCCCTCCCCCCCCTTCCTCCCCCCCCCATCTCCCCCCCCCCATCTCCCCCCCCCCCCATCTCCCCCCCCCCATCTCCCCCCCCCCCCCCCATCTCCCCCCCCCCCCCATCTCCCCCCCCCCCCATCTCCCCCCCCCTTCCCTCCCCCCATCTCCCCCCCCTTCCCTCCCCCCCATCTCCCCCCCCTTCCCCCCATCTCCCCCCCCTTCCCTCCCCCCTTCCCCCCCCATCTCCCCCCCCTTCCCTCCCCCCCATCTCCCCCCCCCCCATCTCCCCCCCCTTCCCTCCCCCCCATCTCCCCCCCCCCATCTCCCCCCCCCCCATCTCCCCCCCCTTCCCTCCCCCCCATCTCCCCCCCCCCCATCTCCCCCCCCTTCCCTCCCCCCCATCTCCCCCCCCCCCATCTCCCCCCCCCCTTCCCTCCCCCCCATCTCCCCCCCCCTTCCCTCCCCCCCATCTCCCCCCCCCCTTCCCTCCCCCCCATCTCCCCCCCCCCCTTCCCTCCCCCCCATCTCCCCCCCCCCCCCTTCCCTCCCCCCCATCTCCCCCCCCCCCCTTCCCTCCCCCCCATCTCCCCCCCCCCCTTCCCTCCCCCCCATCTCCCCCCCCCCCTTCCCTCCCCCCATCTCTCTCCCCCCCCCCTTCCCTCCCCCCCATCTCCCCCCCCCCTTCCCTTCCCCCCATCTCCCCCCCCTTCCCCCCATCTCCCCCCCCCCCCTTCCCTCCCCCCCATCTCCCCCCCTTCCCCCCATCTCCCCCCCCCCTTCCCTCCCCCCCATCTCCCCCCCCTTCCCCCCACCTCCCCCCCCCTTCCCTCCCCCCCATCTCCCCCCCCCTTCCCTCCCCCCCATCTCCCCCCCCTTCCCTCCCCCCCATCTCCCCCCCCCTTCCCTCCCCCCCATCTCCCCCCCCCTTCCCTCCCCCCCATCTCCCCCCCCCTTCCCTCCCCCCTTCCCTCCCTCCCCCCTTCCCTCCCCCCCCTTCCCTCCCCCCTTCCCTCCCTCCCCCCTTCCCTCCCCCCCCTTCCCTCCCCTCCCCCCTCCCTCCCTCCCCCCTCCCTCCCTCCCCTCCCCCCTCCCTCCCCTCCCCCCTCCCTCCCTCCCCTCCCCCTCCCTCCCTCCCCTCCCCCCTCCCTCCCTCCCCTCCCCCCTCCCTCCCTCCCCTCCCCCCTCCCTCCCTCCCCCCTTCCCTCCCTCCTTCCCTCCCTCCCCCCTCCCTCCCTCCCCCCTTCCCTCCCTCCCCCCTTCCCTCCCTCCCCCCTTCCCTCCCTCCCCCCTTCCCTCCCTCCCCCCTCCCTCCCTCCCCCCCTCCCTCCCCCTTCCCTCCCTCCCCCTTCCCTCCCTCCCCCCCTCCCTCCCTCCCCCCCCCCCCCTCCCCCCTTCCCCCCCCCCTCCCTCCCTCCCCCCTTCCCTCCCTCCCTCCCCCCTTCCCTCCCTCCCTCCCCCTTCCCTCCCTCCCCCCTTCCCTCCCTCCCCCCCTTCCCTCCCTCCCCCCTCCCTCCCTCCCCCCCTCCCTCCCTCCCCCCTTCCCTCCCTCCCCCCTTCCCTCCTCCCCCCTTCCCTCCCTCCCCCCTTCCCTCCCTCCCCCTCCCTCCCTCCCCCCTTCCCTCCCTCCCCCCTTCCCTCCCTCCCCCCCTTCCCTCCCTCCCCCCCTCCCTCCCTCCCCCCTTCCCTCCCTCCCCCCTTCCCTCCCTCCCCCCCTTCCCTCCCTCCCCCCTTCCCTCCCTCCCCCCCTCCCTCCCTCCCCCCTCCCTCCCTCCCCCCTTCCTCCCTCCCCCCTTCCCTCCCTCCCCCCTTCCCTCCCTCCCCCCTTCCCTCCCCCCCCCTTCCCTCCCTCCCCCCCTTCCCTCCCTCCCCCCCTTCCCTCCCCCCCCCCTTCCCTCCCCCCCCCCCATCTCCCCCCCCCCATCTCCCCCCCCCCCCATCTCCCCCCCCCATCTCCCCCCCATCTCCCCCCCCCTTCCCTCCCCTCCCCCCCATCTCCCCCCCATCTCCCCCCCATCTCCCCCCCCCATCTCCCCCCCCCATCTCCCCCCCCCATCTCCCCCCCCCATCTCCCCCCCTTCCCTCCCCCCCCTTCCCTCCCCCCCCTTCCCTCCCCCCCCTTCCCTCCCCCCCCTTCCCTCCCCCCCATCTCCCCCCCCCTTCCCTCCCCCCCATCTCCCCCCCCTTCCCTCCCCCCCATCTCCCCCCCCTTCCCTCCCCCCCATCTCCCCCCCCTTTCCCTCCCCCCATCTCCCCCCCCTTCCCTCCCCCCCATCTCCCCCCCCCTTCCCTCCCCCCCATCTCCCCCCCATTCCCTCCCCCCCATTCCCTCCCCCCCATTCCCTCCCCCCCATTCCCTCCCCCCCCATTCCCTCCCCCCCATCTCCCCCCCCCCATCTCCCCCCCATCTCCCCCCCATCTCTCTCCCCCCCATCTCTCTCCCCCTTCCCTCCCCCCCATCTCTCTCCCCCTTCCCTCCCCCCCATCTCTCTCCCCCTTCCCTCCCCCCCATCTCTCTCCCCCTTCCCTCCCCCCATCTCTCTCCCCCTTCCCTCCCCCCCATCTCTCTCCCCCTTCCCTCCCCCCCATCTCTCTCCCCCTTCCCTCCCCCCCATCTCCCCCCCATCTCTCTCCCCCCCATCTCTCTCCCCCTTCCCTCCCCCCCATCTCTCTCCCCTTCCCTCCCCCCCATCTCTCTCCCCCTTCCCTCCCCCCCATCTCTCTCCCCCTTCCCTCCCCCCCATCTCTCTCCCCCTTCCCTCCCCCCATCTCTCTCCCCCTTCCCTCCCCCCCATCTCTCTCCCCCTTCCCTCCCCCCCATCTCTCTCCCCCCTTCCCTCCCCCCCATCTCTCTCCACCACTGTCTCTTCCTGCTCCTCCCCTGTCTATCCACCGCTGTCTCCTTTTCTCCCCACTCCCTAAGGTTTCCTGGCACTAAGTGCGGAGGAATGGCTTCTCTCGATGTCCTGGTTTATAATTTACTCCTTGATCAATGGGACTATGACTGGATCGTCTGGTGGTTTTGGAGGTTCTGGATCACTGAGCTGCAGGACATTTAGTGGCTCAAAAGCAATTGGAACACCTGAGCTTATAAATGATTGGGGCACTGTAGGAATATCGAGTTGAGGTTAAAGTCCAATTAGTTGTGTTCTTATTGGATGGGGCAGTGGGCTCGATGGGCTGACTGGTCTCTGCTTGTCCCTCATTTGAATATTCATGTATTTTTATGAAAAATACAAAACACATGCAAATTCTGCAAAGGAAAGTGATATTTGCACCCTTTTTAAAAAGTGCTGCTTGCTTTCACACAAACATTTTAATGTTGCTGTGTTAATCCTTCTCCCTCAATCCCAGCTCATGAGGCACAGCAGCTCAGCCTGTGCCCAGTAACAAGAGCCATGTGGCCTTCAGGGGTTTGCGAGGGGTTGGTGACCCTGCTGTTGAGACCCACGGTCCCAGACACTCCTCCTACACATCTGAGTCCGCTGGCTGGTTAAAGTTAACTCTGTGGATGGAAGCTGTATCTGAAATGTGCAGACCCAGGTATCGACTGAGGCTGCTGTTGCAGGGAACTCTTTCAATGGTCGTGGCTTGTGCTGTTCTTTGTTATCTGTTGAAAGCAAAGTGCAGATATTGCAAATAACTGACTCCACTTCCACGAACGCACTGTCTGGATTCTCGTGCTGCAAGGTCATAGCTTACTTCTCCTGTTTCCTACATTAAGGGCAGGAGTGGTTCTGTGGGCTCTGTAACACTTTAGAATGCTGTATTGCGCAGTTGTGAAAAGCACTTTGGATTTTCAAGTCTCTCGATTTGTTACAGCCTGGCCACAAATGGAAAAATAAATTAAACACGAGCTGGAGATCTGTAACCGTTGGTCACAGAGTGAGAGATTTTTGTTTGTGATATTTCAGAAACTGTCTATCTTTGCCCTCAGTAGTTAACACGGAGTCTAACTAATCTCTTTCATGCTGCTGCTGTCTAGTTCCCTCATTTAATTTGTCTTTATACATTCACCCCACAGTATGTTTGCACTGTGTTTGGTGCCAAGTTAAGATTAGACTTTCAACAACAACATGTGAAATCATTAAATAAATGGAAAACAACTTTGTTTTTTTTTATTTTTATGTGTTTTTCATATCCTTTAATGCAACACAAAGCAGAACTATTGATCAGTATTGAGGAACATGTCTGACACTAACCAGTTGCTTAATAGGACTTAACAGTTTTGTGTGGCCCCTGTTCTAGTTTGTTTTCTTTCTGTCCTTAAACCTATCCACGTGTGTTTTGGAACAGGGCATTGCAGGACAGTGATCCAAAGGAAGCACTGAAGATTTTTTAAAAGCTTGCCTGT